>NW_021822928.1:38362-45862 GCF_901001165.1 Salmo trutta | reverse complement strand
ATACAGTTGAGGACATGTGCAGGTTTATTGGTCTGTCAGACACTGTCCCTCAACTTATGGCAGGCAGCAATGTAGTGCGCTGCCAACCCACAGCTCTCTGCGTCCTCCCCCAACAGGATGGGTAGCCTATCCTCATCAGAGAGGTCTTTAAAACCTTGAATAAGGATTTCAAATTTGGGGAAATGACACTCTCTAATTGTTTTATATTTTTGACATTTTGTCAGGAAATGCAGCTCCGTCTCAGGTTCTGCTGTTGTGCAGTGGCTGCACAGCCTTTCCTCTACAGGGAGCCAGGTTTTCCTGTGTCTACCCTTCTCAATGGCAAGGCTGTGCTCACTGAGCCTGTACTTTGTCAAGGTTTTTCTAAGGTTTTGATCAGTAACCATGGTCAAATATTTAGCCATAGTGTACTGTCGATTTAGGGCCAGATAGCACTGCATTTTGCTTTGTGTTTGTGCTTGTGTTTCCCAATAAGCAATGTAGTTTTGTTTTGACTGTGTTGTAATTTGGTTTATTCTGATTGATTGGATGTTCTGGTCCTGAGGCTTCAGTGTGTTAGTAGAACAGGTTTGTGAACTCAGCCCCAGGACCAGTTGGATGAGGGGACTCTTTTCTTTGCTCAGCTCTTGGCATTGCAGGGCTTGGTAATGATATGAGAGGGGGTCACTGTATTTTAGATGTTTCCAAAACTTAATTGCTCTTTTTTGAGTTTTTATTATTAGTGGATATTGGCCTAATTCTGCCCTGCATGCATTGTTTGTAGTTTTCCTCTGGACACGTAGGAGAATCTTACAGAACTCTGCATGTAGGGTTTCAATGGGGTGTTTGTCCCATTTGATGAAATCTTGTTTTGCAAGTGGACCCCACACCTCGCTGCCATAAAGTGCAATTGGTTCAATGACATATTCAATTAGTTTTAGCCAAATTTTAATAGGTATTTCAATTTGAATTTGCTTTTTAATGGCGTAGAATGCCCTGCGTGCTTTCTCTCTCAGTTCATTCACTGCCTCATTAAGGTGTCCAGTTGAGCTTATTTTTAAACCTAAGTAATTGTAGTGTGTACAGTACTCTATATATTTTGTACCAATTGAGAACTTTGGTCTAATTCCCTGAGATCTGGATCTTCTCTGGAAAATCATTATTTTAGTCTTTTTGGGGTTTACTGCCAGGGCCCAGGTCTGGCAGTACTGCTCTAGCAGGTCCAGGCTCTGCTGTAGGCCAGGTGCTGTGGGTGACAGCAGGCATAGGTCATCTGCGAAGAGTAGGCATTTAATTTCTGAATTGTGGAGACTAACACCAGGGGCTGAGGATTTTTCTAGAATAGTGGCCAATTCGTTAATGTAAATATTGAAGAGTGCAGGGCTCAGATTGCAACCCTGACGAAGGCCCCGCCCCTGGTTAAAGAATTCTGTCCTTTTCTTACCAATTTTAATGCTGCACGTATTGCCAGTATACATTGATTTAATTATGTCATATGTTTTACCCCCTACACCACTTTCAATAACTTTGTAGAACAGTCCTGTATGCCAAATAGAATCAAATGCTTTTTGGAAGTCGATAAAGCAAGTGTATATTTTGGTATTATTTTGGTGGACATGTTTATCTATCAGGGTGTGTAAGGTGTAAATATGATCAGTTGTGCGATGTTTTGGTATAAATCCAATTTGGCTTTTACTCAAGACATTGTGCTTATTAAGGAAGTTTAGAACTCTTACATTGATGATACTACAGAAAACCTTCCCCAGGTTACTGTTCACACAAATGCCTCTGTAATTGTTAGGGTCAAATTTGTCTCCATTCTTAAAGATTGGGGTTATGAGTCCTTGATTCCAGATGTCAGGGAAATAACCTACACTCAGGATCAAATTAAACAATTTTAATATAGCCAATTGAAATTTTTCTCTCTCTCCCCCCTCTCCATCATTCTCTTTCTTTCTCCCTCTCTCTCTCTCTTTCTGTCTCTCTCCCCCCTCTCCATCATTCTATTTCTCTCTCGCTCTCTTTTTCTGTCTCTCTCCCCCCTCTCCATCATTCTCTCTCTCTCTCTCTCTCTCTCTCTCTTTCTGTCTCTCTCCCCCTCTCCATCATTCTCTTTCTCTCTCTCTCTTTCTCTCTCTCCCCCCTCTCCATCATTCTCTCTCTCTCTCTCTTTCTCTCTCTCCCCCCTCTCTCTCTTTTTCTGTCTCTCTCCCCCCTCTCCATCATTCTCTCTCTCTCTCTCTCTCTCTCTCTCTCTCTCTTTCTGTCTCTCTCCCCCCTCTCCATCATTCTCTCTCTCTCTCTCTCTCTCTCTCTCTCTCTCTCTCTTTCTGTCTCTCTCCCCCATCTCCATCATTCTCTCTCTCTCTCTCTCTCTCTCTCTCTCTTTCTGTCTCTCTCCCCCCTCTCCATCATTCTCTTTCTCTCTCGCTCTCTCTTTCTCTCTCTCCCCCCCTCTCCATCATTCTCTTTCTCTCTCTCTTTCTCTCTCTCCCCCTCTCCATCACTCTCTCTCTCTCTCCCCCTCTCCATCATTCTCTTTCTCTCTCTCTCTCTCTCTCTCTCTCTCTCTTTCTCTCCCTCCCCCCTCCCCACCATTCTCTCCCTCCCTTCATCCCTCTCTGTTGTTTTCCTCAGGCCCTGTGAGGAAACTGCCAATGTTTTAGGTTTGGGTTGGACCACCTCCCAGCTGTAGTTCCATCTTTTGTGTGATATGGCGTGGGTGTGAGGGGGAGAGTGCTTAGAGGAGAACAGCAAATGAGCCAATGTTTTTAGAAGCTATTGGGAAATGACTAGAGTCTGAAACAACCGCACTACCTCTGGGAAAGGAACAACTGTGTGTGTGTGTGTGTGTGTGTGTGTGTGTGTGTGTGTGTGTGTGTGTGTGTGTGTGTGTGTGTGTGTGTGTGTGTGTGTTCCATGCCCACATCCCATTACACCTACACAGTCACAGGCCCAGTGTGAAAGGATTATAAATGAAGGGCTTTTTAATGGAGACTGCATGCTGCGCCAAGTCGAGCTTCGGGATTCAAACACACACACACACACACACACACACACACAGCTCTTCCGTTGTAATTTATAAAGGTGGGTGGACTCTTCCAAACGCTCTTGATCTGTTATCAAACAATGGGCTGGAAACTGTATTTTTTTTGTGCAGGCTGGACAGGTGAGAATTTCAGGGCGTGTGTGTGTTTATTCACCCCCCCACACACACATACACACACTCAGAAACAGAAACTCTCCTCCCTACATCATCGATCCCAGTTCAGGCATGCAACACTGTTTTACTGATGTGAAAAGAGCAACAAGTCCCTTGGGCCTCTCCTGACTGTATTTCCCAGGCCTGTAGAGCACAGAGTAACACAGTCAGTATAGGCTAGGCTAGGGCTGGCTAATCCAACCCCACCGCTACAGGCTAGGTTACACCACCGCTGCGCCCTACACTCACAAAAGACTGGAAAAACACCAACAAATTAGTTCCAAGTGATTTTCATTTTTAAAATCTGTTCCAAAGTATTCCAACGCATAATAGAGAGATATATGTGTTTGTATACAAATGTAAGCAAGGTTTGAAATGATTATGTTTTACTATCAAATATTATATCCGTTTGGGCTTCTTGTGGTCAATTTGCAGTCTACAAATTATTTATAATTATGTTCCGGCCCCTTGACCATCCGCTAAAGAAAAAAATTGGCCCACGGCTGAATCTAGTTGATGATCCCTGCCATAGGAGAACGCTTTGAAGAACTAGTTTTGGTTCCATGCAGAACCCTTTCCACAGAGGGAAACAAAAAAGGGTTCTCCTACGGGGACAGCTGAAGAACCCCTTTGGAACCCTTTTTTCTAAAAGTGTACTGTACACTCCTGCCGTGACAGACAGCTCATTGATTGAACAAGCTCCACTGTGCTCCATGCCACAGCGGAGGGGATTCCAGAGATATAGTGATGTATTACACACTCAGGTTAACCTGGGACATACAGGGAAAGGGGCTACCTCGTCAGTTGCACAACTGAATGCATTCAACTGAATCAGAGAGGTGCGGAGAGAGCAGTTGTTGTTGGGGGTTAACTGCCTTGCTCAAGGGCAGAACGGCAGATTTCTCCACCTTACCGGCTTGGGGATTCAAACCAGCGACATTTCAGTTACTGGCCGAATGCTCTTAAGCGCCCAGTATAAACTCTCCTTGACCCTGAGCACAGCTCCCCCTGTCTTGTGTATGGCTAGTTGGTACAGTAGTGTACTGTACTGTACAGAATGGCAATATTAGGTAGTTGACTTGCCTTATAACTATAGTAAGTAGCTGTAGCTATAATAAGTCTAATTGTGGCAGTGTGTTCTTCTGATGTTCAGATCACAGCTAGTTAAGAGCTCCCTCAGGACCACACTGCCTGTACACTAGGAACTAAGACCACAGCTAGTTAAGAGCTCCCTCAAGATCCCACTGCATATGCACTACAGCTAACTCCCTCAGGACAACACTGCCTGTACACTACAGCCTACTCCCTCAGGACCACACTGCCTGCTAGACTACAGCTAACTCCCTCAGGACTACACTGCCTGTACACTACAGACTACTCCCTCAGGACCACACTGCCTGTACACTACAGCTAACTCCCCCAGGACCACACTGCCTGCTACACTACAACCTACTCCCCCAGGACCACACTGCCTGCTACACTACAGCCTACTCCCCCAGGACCACACTGTCTGCTACACTACAGCCTACTCCCTCAGGACCACACTGTCTGCTACACTACAGCCTACTCCCTCAGGACCACACTGCCTGTACACTACAGCCTACACCCTCAGGACCACACTGCCTGCTACACTACAGCCTACTCCCTCAGGACCACACTGCCTGCTGCATTACAGCTAACTCCCTCAGGACCACACTGCCTGTACACTACAGCCTACTCCCTCAGGACCACACTGCCTGTACACTACAGCCTACTCCCTCAGGACCACACTGCCTGTACACTACAGCCTACTCCCTCAGGACCACACTGCCTGTACACTACAGCCTACTCCCTCAGGACCACACTGCCTGTACACTACAGCTAACTCCCCCAGGACCTCACTGCCTGTACACTACAGCCTACTCCCTCAGGTCCACACTGCCTGTACACTACAGCTAACTCCCCCAGGACCACACTGCCTGCTACACTACAGCTAACTCCCCCAGGACCACACTGCCTGCTACACTACAGCCTACTCCCTCAGGACCACACTGCCTGCTACATTACAGCCTACACCCTCAGGACCACACTGCCTGCTACACTACAGCCTACTCCCCCAGGATCACACTGCCTGTACACTACAGCTAACTCCCTCAGGACCACACTGCCTGTACACTACAGCCTACTCCCTCAGGACCACACTGCCTGCTACACGACAGCCTACTCCCTCAGGACCACACTGCCTGCTACATTACAGCTAACTCCCTCAGGACAACACTGCCTGTACACTACAGCCTACTCCCTCAGGACCACACTGCCTGTACACTACAGCCTACTCTCTCAGGACCACACTGCCTGCTACACTACAGCCTACTCCCTCAGGACCACACTGCCTGCTACACTACAGCTAACTCCCTCAGGACCACACTGCCTGTACACAACAGCTAACTCCCCCAGGACCACACTGTCTGCTACACTACAGCCTACTCCCTCAGGACCACACTGCCTGTACACTACAGCCTACTCCCTCAGGACCACACTGCCTGTACACTACAGCCTACTCCCTCAGGACCACACTGCCTGTACACTACAGCCTACTCCCTCAGGACCACACTGCCTGTACACTACAGCCTACTCCCTCAGGACCACACTGCCTGTACACTACAGGTAACTCCCTCAGGACCACACTGCCTGTACACTACAGCCTACTCCCTCAGGACCACACTGCCTGCTACACTACAGCCTACTCCCTCAGGACCACACTGCCTGCTACACTACAGCTAACTCCCTCAGGACCACACTGCCTGTACACTACAGCTAACTCCCCCAGGACCACACTGTCTGCTACACTACAGCCTACTCCCTCAGGACCACACTGCCTGTACACTACAGCCTACTCCCTCAGGACCACACTGCCTGTACACTACAGCTAACTCCCCCAGGACCACACTGCCTGCTACACTACAGCCTACTCCCTCAGGACCACACTGCCTGCTACATTACAGCTAACTCCCCCAAGACCACACTGCCTCCTACACTACAGCTAACTCCCTCAGGACCACACTGCATGCTACACTACAGCCTAATCCCTCAGGACCACACTGCCTGTACACTACAGCCTACTCCCTCAGGACCACACTGCCTGTACACTACAGCCTACTCCCCCAGGACCACACTGCCTGTACACTACAGCCTACTCCCCCAGGACCACACTGCCTGCTACATTACAGCTAACTCCCTCAGGACCACACTGCCTGCTACATTACAGCCTACTCCCCCAGGACCACACTGCCTGTACACTACAGCCTACTCCCCCAGGACCACACTGCCTGCTACATTACAGCTAACTCCCCCAGGACCACACTGCCTGTACACTACAGCCTACTCCCTCAGGACCACACTGCCTGTACACTACAACCTACTCCCTCAGGACCACACTGCCTGTACACTACAGCTAACTCCCTCAGGACCACACTGCCTGTACACTACAGCCTACTCCCCCAGGACCACACTGCCTGCTACATTACAGCTAACTCCCCCAGGACCACACTGGCTGTACACTACAGCTAACTCCCCCAGGACCACACTGCCTGCTACATTACAGCTAACTCCCCCAGGACCACACTGCCTGCTACACTACAGCTAACTCCCCCAGGACCACACTGCCTGCTGGATTACGGCCTGACAGTCAAATCATCTTCTGTATAAATAAATGAGAAACATATCGTTGCACTCTAAGTCCCTGAGACAGACAGGCCGCGGAGCTCTGCTGAATTGAACCTGACTTCTGTGGTGATCGTCGTTCAACATGAACAAATTAGTCATTATTATTGAGCCTGAGAGAGCCTGACTCATTACCTGGGGACAGAGAGACACTCTGCTGCTTGAACAGAAATGACACACGACCATAAGATTCAGACGAACCATGCAAAAACACACAGGAACACAACAAACCAAGCCTTTTGATGTGTGAATTCCGTGGTCAACATGAAAGCTATTTTCCCCCCCACTGCCTTTACTCCCCCGTTCATCTCTCCATTCATTCAGAAGTAACAGCACCACCATCCCCATCCTCCCATCCCAACTCCAGCTAGGAGCACTGGGAGAGCAGGGGTGCCTAAATGAACCTGATTCCACATTATCATCAATTAAAAGCTGCTAAACTTTCTTCAGAGGGCTTTTAAAATCAAATAAAGACCCTCCCAGCCTGGATCATGTATAATTCAACATATGGACAAGCTCAATTAGCAGCTGATTCCAATAGGGAGGAGAGAGGGGTGTGTGAGGAGGTAGGGGGATGGGGAGGGAGGGGGAGAAGAGAGAACTAGAGCAGGAGCTAA
>NW_021822928.1:0-37862 GCF_901001165.1 Salmo trutta | reverse complement strand
AACAACACACACACCAACACAGATGCCTGCTTCCTACATACAAGCACACAAACCGCCAGACAAGCATTCCCTAGTGGCCTCTTTGACCTACTCCCCCTTGACACACATTGAAATATAGGGCACACACACACGACAGAAATCCTATAATTTACGGATCAATAGGCTCAAACATGATTTAATTAAACATTCCCCCCGATTTACTGCGAACCTCATACACACACACACACACACACACACACACACACACACACACACACACACACACACACCACACACACACACACACACACACACACACCGCACAATGGTGTACTGCAAACCTCCAAAGGTTTGTCCTAATCCCCACAGTGATAGAAAAGATTACTCTGATGTTAACACTTCAAAGATACTATGAATGATGTTTACACTTTAAAGATACTATGAATATATTACTCTGATGTTTACACTTTAAAGATACTATGAATATATTACTCTGATGTTTACACTTTAAGGATACTATGAATATATTACTCTGATGTTTACACTTTAAGAATACTATGAATATATTACTCTGATGTTAATACTTTACTGATACTACAAATATATTACTCTGATGTTTACACTTTAAGGATACTATGAATATATTACTCTGATGTTTACACTTTAAGGATACTATGAATATATTACTCTGATGTTAATACTTTACTGATACTACAAATATATTACTCTGATGTTTACACTTTAAGGATACTATGAATATATTACTCTGATGTTTACACTTTAAAGATACTATGAATATATTACTCTGATGTTAACACTTTAAAGATACTATGAATATATTACTCTGATGTTTACACTTTAAGGATACTATGAATATATTATTCTGATGTTTACACTTTAAGGATACTATGAATATATTACTCTGATGTTTACACTTTAAGGATACTATGAATATATTACTCTGATGTTTACACTTTAAAGATACTATGAATATCTTACTCTGATGTTTACACTTTAAGGATACTATGAATATATTACTCTGATGTTTACACTTTAAGGATACTATGAATATATTACTCTGATGTTTACACTTTAAAGATACTATGAATATATTACTCTGATGTTTACACTTTAAGGATACTATGAATATATTACTCTGATGTTTACACTTTAAGGATACTATGAATATATTACTCTGATGTTTACACTTTAAGGATACTATGAATATATTACTCTGATGTTTACACTTTAAGGATACTATGAATATATTACTCTGATGTTTACACTTTAAAGATACTATGAATATATTACTCTGATGTTTACACTTTAAGGATACTATGAATATATTACTCTGATGTTTACACTTTAAGGATACTATGAATATATTACTCTGATGTTTACACTTTAAGGATACTATGAATATATTACTCTGATGTTTACACTTTAAGGATACTATGAATATATTACTCTGATGTTTACACTTTAAAGATACTATGAATATATTACTCTGATGTTTACACTTTAAGGATACTATGAATATATTACTCTGATGTTTACACTTTAAAGATACTATGAATATATTACTCTGATGTTTACACTTTAAGGATACTATGAATATATTACTCTGATGTTTACACTTTAAGGATACTATGAATATATTACTCTGATGTTTACACTTTAAGGATACTATGAATATATTACTCTGATGTTTACACTTTAAGGATACTATGAATATATTACTCTGATGTTTACACTTTAAGGATACTATGAATATATTACTCTGATGTTTACACTTTACTGATACTACAAATATATTACTCTGATGTTTACACTTTAAGGATACTATGAATATATTACTCTGATGTTTACACTTTAAGGATACTAGGAATATATTGCTCTGATTTGTGAGTTTGTGGTTTAATTTGAAAAGTGGAATTAGCAGTTAAATGATTAGCCTATTTCTTTGAGACATCCTAATACACTGCACCGCACACAGTGTGATTGAAAGGCTCTCCTGTGCTGGGATAATGGAAATGGACAGAAACCAAGGCAAAGGACATGAAACAAGATAGAAACAGTAAGAGATAGGGAATATACAGTACAAAGCTCACAGAACATACATACAGTATATACATTCATGATTCATGCAAGAGCATACTATATGAATCACCAATTGTACGACCATGCAATGTTTTAAATAGCTGTAGTGGCATGTGTCCTAAATGGCACCATGCTTCCTATATAGTGCACTACTTTTGACCAGAACCCCAGGTCGAAAGTTGTGCATTAAAAAGGGAATAGGGTGCCATTTAGGAAGTTATGGGAGATCCTCATTAACCTCCTTCACAGTGTTAGTCATCAACTCTGGGAGGGAGACTGAGTGTGTGTGTGTGTGTCGCCATCGCATGCCAAGGGTCAGTCTCCACTGTCTCTCGAGCCGGCGGCCATTTTGAAAGATAGGCATTTCCATAAGTACTGTCTGGGAGGGCAGCTTTCATGTCTCTGTCTGCCTCTGCTGAGGTCAAGTAAAGTTTGTGAAAGAAAGAAGTAGTCATGCTTATTTTCTTATAGTCCTTAGATAAGCTCAAAAAAGCCATAAAAAGAGCTTACTACTGTAAAACCTTACAGTTCTTCTTACATGTCTGATTCTGTTCTGAACCTAGTAGAAATGGTTTGTTTGCCAAAAAAGGACATGCTTGAATTACTTTGTTAATTTAGTCCATTTGTTATGCTGGCAGTGAACAAGGATTGGTTAATTCACCAAACAGTATCTTTATGAATATAGATGTATCTCACATGAGTGAGATACAAAACATAATAATATATTCCATTTTATTTATTTATTTATTTTTATTTATTTTACCTTTATTTAACCAGGTAGGCAAGTTGAGAACAAGTTCTCATTTACAATTGCGACCTGGCCAAGATAAAGCAAATCAGTTCGACAACATACAACAACAGAGTTACACATGGAGTAAAACAAATATACAGTCAATAACACAGTAGAAAAATAAGTCTGTGTACGATGTGAGCAAATGAGGTGAGATAAGGGAGGTAAAGGCAAAAAAGTCCATGGTGGCAAAGTAAATACAATATAGCAAGTAAAACACTGGAATGGTAGATTTGTAGTAGAAGAAAGTGCAAAGTAGAAATAGAGATAATGGGGTGCAAAGGAGCAAAATAAAATAAATAAAATAAATAAAATAAATAAAATAAATAAATACAGTAGGGGAAGAGGTAGTTGTTTGGGCTAAATTATAGATGGGCTATGTACAGGTGCAGTGATCTGTGAGCTGCTCTGACAGCTGGTGCTTAAAGCTAGTGAGGGAGATAAGTGTTTCCAGTTTCAGAGATTTTCGTAGTTCGTTCCAGTCATTGGCAGCAGAGAACTGGAAAGAGAGACGGCCAAAGGAGGAATTGGCTTTGGGGGTGACCAGAGAGATATACCTGCTGGAGCGTATTCTACAGGTGGGTGCTGCTATGGTGACCAGTGAGCGGAGATAAGGGGGGACTTTACCTAGCAGGGTCTTGTAGATGACCTGGAACCAGTGGGTTTGGCGACGATTATGAAGCGAAGGTCAGCCAACGAGAGCGTACAGGTCGCAGTGGTGGGTAGTATATGGGGCTTTGGTGACAAAACGGATGGAACTGTGATAGACTGCATCCAGTTTGTTGAGTAGGGTATTGGTGGCTATTTTGTAAATGACATCGCCGAAGTCGAGGATCGGTAGGATGGTCAGTTTTACTAGGGTATGTTTGGCAGCATGAGTGAAGGATGCTTTGTTGCGAAATAGGAAGCCAATTCTTGATTTAACTTTGGATTGGAGATGTTTGATGTGAGTCTGGAAGGAGAGTTTACAGTCTAACCAGACACCTAGGTATTTGTAGTTGTCCACATATTCTAAGTCATTTAGCAGATGCTTTTATCCAAAGCGACTTAAAGTCATGCGTGCATACATTTTAGATATGTGTGGTCCCGGGAATCAAACCCACTACCATGGTGTTACGAGCACCATGCTCTACCAACTGAGCTACACTGAGCATGTGTGTGTGTTTGTGTGCGTGTGCGTGTGTGTGTGCGTGTGTTGCCACACATTAAGGAAATGCTTTAAGAGGTGGAACTCCAAACAGCCATTGTACGCTACTTTAGTGTACATGTTAACTGCTTCATGTCAATGCGTCCTAATGAGGAGCGATGAAGAGAGGAGCCGAGACAAGATCTTACTGGCTCAATCTCAAGAAGACTCTCCTCTGATGCTGCTGTGTATGAGTGAGATAATATGAGAGGGGTGAGGAAGGAGGGAAGACATGTTTGAAGTTCAACATGACGACTTACTATCCAAAGCCACAAAAAGAGAGAGCTGATTGGTTTCTATACAATATGTGATCCCAGATTGAATTAACACTGGGATAATATATGCAGGCAGGGGGCTGGTATTTACTAATGTGTCCTGATCCCTCCCCTGTGAGATTTAAAACGCACCAACTTCTGAAATCATTTCTATGGGGCTGACTGCATGAAACAAGGGCTGTGTTCCAAATGGCTCCTTATTCCCTATATAGGGTACCAATTGGAACGCACTCAGGGGGTATCAGACTCAAAGGCCTTAATCTGGTCATCTGTAAACCCTTCCTCACCGTCCTTCAAATGTGAAATCCAATTTATGCGAGAGAGGAGAGTTTTCTTTAATATTAGATTACATCTTAAATGAAGGCTACTGTTGATTAGCGGCTTTCATTGAAAAACGTATCTACAGTTAACGTGTCCCTGAAGACTGAGTAGCCAAAGAGAGGGAGAAGGAGTGAACGAGAGAGAGAGAGAGAGACAGAGAGAGAGGTAATTATACATAGACAGAGACTGAAAGACAGAGGAAAGGAGGAAAGTGAAAACAGGCAGAAAAAGTTAACCAGTCAGAGTGAAAGTTCCCTCACTGTGGCAAAGACTTAAAAAGCGTACAAACAAGGTCTCTCTCTTTCTCCCTCTCTCTCTCTCTCTCTCTCTCTCTCTTTCACACTCTCCCTCACTCTCCCTCTCTGTCAGTCAGTGTGCAGGGCGGAGGGGTGTTAAATCTCCACAGCACAGGGGCCATTAGCTGGGTCTAGACCGGTGATATGTCAGTGCCTGGGGGAAGAGATACAGCGTGACACCACCCCTCAACCCACCACAGGAAATTGCCATTTTCTACAACAACTGGTTTTAAGGGTTGTTTAGTGGGTGACAAGCCGGGCATTACAATTCCACCAATTCCTACTGTGGTCTTAATGGGAGAGAGAGGAGGGGGAAAGGAGGAGATGAGGAGAGGGGGGAGAGAGGGGAAAGGTGGGGTACAGGCAGGCCTCTATTTAGGGATTCTAAGAGTGTGACAGGCTCAGTCTGAGCACCAGGGCTAATGTCAGCCATGCCAAGTGAGAGATGGACAGTTAACACACCAGAATGTCTAATGGCTAACGTTTGCAGCAGTGCCTTGCCTTTGTAAAGCAGTCCTAATGCACAGTGCACTTCTAGAGTATGCAATCTTTTAAAACAGGTGTACACTGCATATATTGGGATTTCACAGAATGACTTCTCCTTTTTTATGATCTACATGGCTTCAATTCTGTTGAGTATGAATATATATACGATCACTTACAGTACATTTACATACACCTAAACCCCTCCAAGCCAGCTCCATGCACATGACCCAGCCTGGAGCAAAACATATCGACATCAGATCAATTGGAAGCAGCTAGGAAGCAGCTAGGAAGCAGCCAGGAAGCAGCTAGGGAGCAGCCAGGAAGCAGCCAGGAAACAGTCAGGATCAGAAGTCAATCGATGAGTGGACCAATATGATTGATGGAAATACATTCCAGTTGTGTAACTGGTGCAGTTTTCTCCCTATGATTGATATGTACAGTGGCAATAAGAACGTGTGTTGTAACAGCTGTTTAATCACATGGAAATCACTGAGGTATTCATACACCATTCAATAACAGATACATCATGGTGGCTCACCAATACAGCATTACAGGACCAATCTGTGATATACAGCCTAAATGTATTGATCATGTAAATTCATTATACAGTGCATTCGGAAAGTAGATTCTGCAGCATTGAAGGTCCCCAAGAACACAGTGGCCTCCATCAGTTTTAAATGTTAGAAGTTTGGAACCACCAAGACTCTTCCTAGAGCTGGCCGCCAGGCCAAACTGAGCAATTGGGGGAGAAGGGCCTTGGTCAGGGAGGTGACCAAGAACCTGATGGTCACTCTGACAGAGCTCCAGAGTTCCTCTGTGGAGATGGGAGAAACTTCCAGAAGGACAACTATCTCTACAGAACTCCACCAATCAGGCCTTTAGGGTAGAGTGGCCAGATGGAAGCCACACCTCAGTAAAAGGCACATGACAGCCCACTTGGAATTTTCCAAAAGGCACCTAAATGACTCTCAGACCATGAGAAACAAGATTATCTGGTCAAGATTGAACTCTTTGGCCTGAATGCCAAGCGTCACGTCTGGAGAAAACCTGGCACCATCCCTACGGTGAAGCATGGTGGTGGCAGCATCATGCTGTGGGGATGTTTTTCAGCAGCAGGGACTGGGAGACTAGTCAGGATCGAGGGAAAGATGAACAGAGCAAAGTAGAGAGAGAACCTTGATGAAAACTTGACATGACTGTGGGAAGCATTGGAGTCAACATGGGCCAGCATCCCTGTGAAACTGTTTGTACACCTTGTAGAGTCTATGCCCTGGCGAATTGAGACTGTTCTGAAGGTAAAATGGGGTGCAACTCAATATTAGGAAGGTGTTCCTAATGTTTTGTACACTCAGTGAATATCCTGTATGACTATAGATGTTAGAGAATTCATATGGAATAAGATGCAGAATGTAATGTATAAAGGCTTGATGAACTACTGAAGTTATAAATACTGTATTTCCACATAAGCTAATTGTTGCTGTTAACTAAACAACGAGCAGGGCTGATCAGAATGAGGTATTTCAGTAAAAAGAGGTCTTAGAAAGGTCTTTCTTCCCTCAGTCGGCTTTTCCACAAACTTCTGGAGGTGACATTAAACACTTTCTGTTGAATTATTTATAAGCACAGTCTCAAAACACACACACCACATCGATGCCCAAGCACACACTCACCACACAGTGGACTCTAGACCCCAGAACAGACTCCCTGGAGCTTCTGGCAGCAAGCAGTGTGTGTGTCCAAGCACACACTCACCACACAGTGGACTCTAGACCCCAGACCAGACTCCCTGGAGCTTCTGGCGGCAATAAGTGTGTGTGTGTGTGTGGTGTGTGTGTGTGTGTGTGTGTGTGTGTGTGTGTGTGTGTGGTGTGGTGTGGTGTGGTGTGGTGTGGTGTGGTGTGGTGTGGTGTGGTGTGGTGTGGTGTGTGTGTGTGTGTGTGTGTGTGTGTTGCTGTGTCTGGACCCATAGAGAGAGCAACCCCCTGACCCTAGGTCTACACCAGCAGAACACGATCCCATTTCTTCCTGCAGCCTCATACATCAAACTCTCTATCAGACCTGGGTTCAAATACTATTCAAAGTCTTCCAGATACTTTAACTTTCCCCGGAGGGCCAGATGGGCAGAGTTTGCACTTTTGCAACTATTCTATTAGTCAATTTAGCCAGTCAAACTGAATCAAGCCTCATTCCTCAGATCCCAGTAGAACAGCACAGAACCAGGAAAACAAGACCCGTCAGTAACATCAATCATCCCACCAAGAGTTACAAATTAGCGTGCAAATCCAGCCAATCAGAGGTCTAGTTCACAGCGATGACAAATTACCTAGCTGCACGACCGACCCAGCCAATCACATCAGAGTAAGTGGCGAGTTAAGAGAGAAAGTCAGGCACTCAGAGAGAGAGAGAGAGAGAGAGAAAGAGAGAGAAAGAAAGAGAGAGAAAGTGAGAGAGAAAGAGAGAGAGAAAAAGTGAGAGAGAAAGAGGGAGAGAGAAAAAAAGAGAGAGAGAAAGAGAGAGCGAGAGAGAGGGAGAGAGAGAGAGAGAAAAGTGTGTTAATTAAGACATAAGTGATCTCCTCAGAGTGTTTGTCACTCTGTTAATCACACATGGAAACACTCAGGAAGTCAAGCCTCTCCTCACCTCTTATCACCTCGCCTCACCTCTCCTCTCCTCACCTCGCCTCACCTCTCCTCTCCTCACCTCGCCTCACCTCTCCTCGCCTCACCTCTCCTCATCTCTCCTCACCTCTCCTCTCCTCACCTCTCGTCAGATCTCCTCTTCTCACGCCTCGCAGTGTTGACATGAGAGGAAGGGGCAAAGTTAGACAAGGAAAATGAGTGAAACACTCCAGCTATAGCACGTATAAATTATATCCAACACTGAACTCTCTCCCCTCGTATCTTTATCTTCTCTTTCTTCTCTATTCTCGATTTTCTTCCCATCTCTTCTATTCTTCTTCTCCTCTCTCTCTATGTATCCTCCCCTCTCTTTTACTCTACACCTCTCTCCTCTCTCTCCTTTTCTCTTCTCTCTCTGTGTTGGGCTGCCAGAGAGGCCAGCTATGGCTAACTCTGATAGCAATCTCATTAAAACACCTACGCAGCACTAGCACTTTGGCTAAGGAGCAATCAGCCAGCACTGAGGCCTGGACTGAGTTGGGGGCAACCCTAGTGGCTGTACGGCTCTGGTGGGGGCTTACGGGAGGAGGGAATGGGGAGGCCGTCGGCCACATGGGAAATAGTCCTGCAGCTCCGCAGCCTGGAGCATGAAATTAAAGCCGTTCTGGGCAGAGCATCTGACTGGATCCTTCTTTCCCTCATATTCAGAATAATGAACTATAGCACTACTCCTGCACCGCGCTATAATACACTCCCCTCTCTATTGTCTCTTGCTCGGGCTCCATGGAACAGACAAAGTTAACATAGGCTGCACTACAGATGAGGTGGTGAACTGATACTGAAAGAGGGAGGGGAGGAGGAAGGGAGAAAGAGAGAGGGTGGGGGGGAGAGAGAGAGAAAGAAAAAGAGAGAGAAAGTTGAGCTACCACACTAGAGTACAGGTAAACAGGTTAGGACAGCTAATGAAGATGTTTAAACAGCAAGACTGGGCGTGAACATCTAAACAGCAATGATTGAACAGTCAGGGTATACAACTTCTGATAGTATGTTTATTACTGTGGCGATTTCAATGACTTTGTAACAACAACGGATTACACACATCACCTCAAACAAGAGCTGAAGAACTCACAAAACAAACTATGAATAGTTTTACTGTCTATGAACTTTACTTGAAGGACCAGTTCTACTTGGCAGGAATAAGAGGATGTTACGTGGATTGACTCGCGTCTGAAGGGTTGTGAAAATGAGCCACTCCGAGCTCTGGAGAGAAAGGGAATAGACAGAGAGGTAGAGGAGAGAAGTGAGGGAATGTGTGGCAGATTAAGATGGAGGATAAATGCTACTTGAGAAAGTCAAGACAGTTTTACAACAATGTCTCTACATGGCTCTACACCTGTATTGCTTGCTGTTTGCGGTTTTAGACTGGGTTTCTATACAATTATTATTATTATTGTAGATCATTATTACTATTGTAGGCCTATTTAAGAATCTAAACCAGATCTTTAAATATGAAAAAAGTGCTTTGTTTCATTTTGTTAAGACATTTTCATTGGTTAAATTCTAATTGTCTCTTTAATTTTGTGCTCCGTATTTAGTTTAAGATAGGTTATAAGCCATTTGTAAAATAAATATCATTAGCCTATTGCTGTCATTTTTGGGTAGGCCTATGGTAGGTACTCACCTTTGTTGTTAATTGCGGCGATATATGCCTAGCCTGTTCAACACTATTGTGAAGGTTTAAACCAGTTCTTTCAATATGCAACAAGTGTTTTGTTTCATTTTGTGGAGCCATTTTCTTTGTCCAAATTAAGTTCCAACTGTAATGTGTTTGCCGCAATATAATAGAAATACTGGCCTACTATAGGGCTATTCGCACTCAAACCATGAAAGGGAAAAACCAAAGAGGGTGAGATGCAAAACTTCATTTAATGCTGCAATATAATAACTTGTTAATATTTTCTGTATAAACACTTTTGATTTTACCCTAATAAAGTTAAGACACTTTTGTGAAGGTTTGGTGAGGGAAGGCTATTATCAGGCTTAGCTACTGCAGGCCTATGAAGGCAGTGCGTACCAGTGCTCCAACTGACTCCAACAGTTGAACTGGTGGAGGTGAGGAAAAGTGTTTCAGGCCTACCAGAGTTAGTCCTTGAATTGAACAATATAATGCTTATCTCTATGAAGAATATTCTGATTGAAAATTCAAGAATTAGCCTCCTTCTGTATGCCTATATCTGTAAAGGAGTAGTAGCCTATCTGTACAAAGAAACAAAATGTCGGTGTCGGGAACAAGGCGCCGGCATATCTATCTTTTTCTCGTCTCTCTGGGGCTAGGCCTAAGCTTCTCTTCCTTGAGATTTATTTTTAAAATATGAATATCATACAATAGAGACGTAGGCCTATAAGGCTATATGTATGCAATGCCCTGATGTATTTAGAACTCAAATCTAGGGTCTGAAAATTTCCGGGAAATATCCTCAACTGGCAGCTTCATTAAATAGTACCTGCAAAACACCATTCTCAACGTCAACAGTGAAGAGGCGACTCCGGGATGCTGGCCTTCTAGGCAGAGTTGCAAAGAAAAAGCCATATCTCAGACTGGCAAATAAAAAGAAAAGATTAAGATGGGAAAAAGAACACAGACACGGGACAGAGATATGTCTTTTTCTTTGCAACTGCCTAGAAGGCCAGCATCCCGGAGTCGCCTCTTCACTGTTGATGTTGAGACTGGTGTTTTGTGGGTACTATTTAATGAAGCTGCCAGTTGAGGACTTGTGAGGCATCTGTTTCTCAAACTAGACACTCTAATGTACTTGTCCTCTTGCTCGTTGTGCACCGGGGCCTCCCACTCCTCTTTCTATTCTGGTTAGAGCCAGTTTGCGCTGGTCTGTGAAGGGAGTAGTACACAGCGTTGTATGAGATCTACAGTTTCTTGGCAATTTCTTGCATGGAATAGCCTTAATTTCTCAGAACAAAAATAGACAGACGAGTTTCAGAAGAAAATTCTTTGTTTCTGGCCATTTTGAGCCTGTAATCGAACCCAAAAATGCTGATGCGCTAGATACTTATAACGCCCTGGCCATAGAGAGGGGTTTTTGTTCTTTATTTTGGTTAGGCCAGGGTGTTACATTGGGTGGGCGTTCTATGTGCATTTTTCTATGTTGGTTTGTTTCATTGATTTTGGCCGTGTGGCTTCCAATCAGGCACAGCTGTAGAGTGTTGTTGCTGATTGGGAGTCACACATAAGTGCCTGTTTTTCCGTTGAGGTTTTGTGGGTAATTGTTTCTGTTTCTGTTTCTGTTTAGAGTAATTTCCAACAGGACTGTTCTGCTGTCGGGTATTTGTTATTTTTTGTAGTGTTCTCTTTGTTGTAATTAAAATTCAAGATGAACACTAACTCCGCTGCACCTTGGTCAACTCTCTCTCCCGACAGCCGTTACAATACTCAACTAGTCTAAAGAAGGCCAGTTTTATTGCTTCTTTAATCAAAGCAACAGTTTTCAGCTGTGCTAACATAATTGCAAAAGGGTTTTCTAATGATCAATTAGCCTTTTAAAATGATAAACTTGGATTAGCTAACACAACGTGCCATTGGAACACAGGAGTGATGGTTGCTGATAATGGGCCTCTGTACGCCTATGTAGATATTCCACAAAAATCTGCCATTTCCAGCTACAATAGTCATTTACAACATTAACAATGTCTACATTGTATTTCTGATCAATTTGATGTTATTTGAATGGTTTTCTTTCAAAAACAAGGACATTTCTAGTGGCCCAAAACTTTTGAACGGTAGTGCACATTTCAAAAGTGCTGAACAAATAGTTATATTGACTACGTCTGTTTTACCTCGGTCATTAATGTCTTAATCAAAATTATGGATTGCCTCTTATCCGCTCATCGTTCCCTTATGCCATAGTTTGTACATCTCAATTGTCAGTAGAAACCACATTTGCTTAAGAAAGTCAAACCTATGTTTTTTAAAGGTAGTAAATGAGGTTGCCAGACAAGGCTCTTGTCACGTCCTGACCAGTAAGGGGTCATTTTGTTAATATAGTTGGTCAGGACGTGGCAGGGGTGTGTTTGTTTTGTGTGTTTCGGGTTTTTTTGGTTTATGTTCTATGTTTTTTATTTCAATGTGGGTTTTCTAGTTTGTCTATTTCTATGTTAGTTTTGGGAACGACCTGCAGTTAGAAGCAGCTGGTTGTCGTTGCTTCTAATTGGAGGCCATATTTAAGTGGGTTTATTTTCTCTTGTGTTTGTGGGTGGTTGTTTCTTTGTATAGCTGTGTAGCCTTACAGGACTGTCGTTCGTTTTTTCTTGTTTTGTTTAGTGTTCACGTTTAAAAAAATAAAAGTTAAGTATGGACACTTACCACGCTGCGTATTGGTCCGATATTTCTTACTCCTCAGACGACGAAACTTATGACAGAACCACCCACCAAACCAGGACCAAGCAGCGGAGGAAGGAGCAGCAGAGGAGCTATAAAGAGTCATGGACCTGGGAGGAGATCCTGGATGGGGCAGGACCATGGCACCAGGCGGGGGAGTACCGGCGCCCTAAGGAGGAGCTGGAGGCAGCTAAGGCGGAGCAGCGCCATTACGAGGCGTTATACGCAAGGATGGGCAAGTACGAGAGGCGGGGGGGGGGGCACACGGGTAGTATGGCTAAGTCAGGTCATAGACCTGAGCCAACTCCCCGTGCTTATTATGGGGAGCAACGGATCATGAAGGCACCGAGCTATGCGGAAATACGCACGGCAGCCATCATGCCTCAGCACAGCCCAGTTCGACCTGTACCAGCACTTCGCCCGTGCCGGGCTACAGTAACAATCCAGCCAGAACGGGTTGTGCAGGTTGTGCGCTCTAGACCTCCAGTGTGTAGTCAAGGCCCCGTGTATCCAGTTCCTCGCACTAGCCTTAAGGTGCGTGTCACCAGTCTGGCACCTCCAAAGCCAGCCCCACGCACCAGGCCTTTAGTGCGCCTGCCCAGTCCAGTATGTCCTGTTCCTGCTCCTCGCACTAGCCTTGAGGTGCGTGTCCCTAGTCTGGCGCCTGCAAAGCCCGCCCCACGCATCAGGCCTCTAGAGTGCCTGCCCAGTCCAGTACGTCCTGTTCCTGTTCCTCGCACTAGCCTTGAGGTGCGTGTCACTAGTCTGGCGCCTCCAAAGCCAGCCCCACACACCAGGCCTTTAGTGCGCCTGCCCAGTCCAGTACGTCCTGTTCCTGCTCCTCGCACTAGCCCTGTGGTGCGCGTCCCTAGTCTGGCGCCTCCAAAACCAGCCCCATGCACCAGGCCTATAGTGCGCAGTCCCCGTCTAGAACGGGGACGCGCAGCCAGAGACGCCCGCAGGTCCGGCGCAGCCAGAGACGCCCGCCGGTCCGGTGCAGCCAGAGACGCCAGCCGGTCCGGCACAGCCAGAGACGCCCACCAGTCGGGCGCAGCCAGAGTCGCCCGCCTGTCCGGAGCTCCCAGAGTCGCCCGCCAGTCCGGAGCTCCCAGAGTCGCTCGTCAGTCCGGAGCTCCCAGAGTCGCCCGCCAGTCCGGAGCTCCCAGAGTCGCCCGCCAGTCTCGAGCTCCCAGAGTCGCCCACTAGTCCGTAGCTCCCAGAGTCGCCCGCCAGTCCGGAGCTCCCAGAGTCGCCCGCCAGTCCGCGAAGTCCGGAGCTCCCAGAGTCGCCCGCCAGTCCGGAGCTCCCAGAGTCGCCCGCCAGTCCGGAGCTCCCAGTCGCCCCTCAGTCCGAGGTCTCCAGAGTCGCCCCTCAGCCTGAGGTCTCCAGAGAAGCACCTCAGCCAGAGGTCTCCAGAGACATGCTACAGCCCTAAGCCTTCAGCGGCGGTGGACAGGTTAGAGTGGGGATTAAGCCCAGAGCCAGAGCCACCTCCGTGGGGGGAGCTTTGGGAAGGGGGGGTGTAGCACAGGAACTGTCGGTGACGGTGTCCACCCTCCCTTCCCTCCCTTTAGTTTGGGTTTATTGTTGTGGTAATTTTTTGTTTCAGGTGCATTCGCAACTCTCACACATATTACACTTAAGGGGTTAACACTACACACATCCACCCACCCACCCAACTAGCAACACCCATCTTTCAACACCCACCTTTCAACCTCTTCACTCTGAAAGAGTAGTTTTCTTTAAAAACACCCACCAGGCTAGTTTCTTTTCCAAATTTGTAATAAGGGTCCGCTACTCATGCACTGTCGGAGGCCCCTACTTAATCTGATGCCAGGGGCCTCTGGGGCCACACATTGATTCCTTCACTGAGAAATCAATCCAATCAGATGCATTATTAGACTGACTGGAAGTCATTGGGGAGGGGGCACACAGGCTCGGGCAGGCGGGCGGATTGGAGGGTGGACAAGGGGAGTGAAAGTGGAATTTCAAACTAATCAAAGCTGAGAGAGTGAATGAGGGAGGAGCAGCAGAGGAAGAGAATTGTAGCTTGAGCAGGGATGAGCAAACTTGCACACACACATAAGCATTTACACACATACACACACACGCACACACTCACACCGACCCCCCTCCACACACAGACAACACTCCAGGATCAATCTGTGTGAGAAGAACTCCCGGTGACTCGACCTTGATTAGAGATAACGAGTCTTAACGAGAAGTCCAGTAATCAGATGAATTGCCTCACAGAATCACCTTCCTCTGAATACTTAACACACGTTCTGCTCTGCCCTGCCTGCTGTCCATCAACACACTAGTCCTTGGCCCAGCCCAACCACAGTCAAGAAACAGATTATATGAATATCTCTTTGATAATGCTTTGAATTTCATCTTTGCAAATAATGTCAAACTGAAGTGACAATGTGGAATTGAAAAATCAAACGAGATCAAAAGGCTTTTCGCTTCTGTTTTTGCTTCGGATGTCAGGCTGCGTGGATTCAGAAAACTGGGAGAATATAAATTATCTTATTAGTCTGATTTTTCCAATTTTGAGAACCCCTGTAAACTATGGATTGAGCTTTGGGGAATTGTGGCAGATGATATGCTGGAGAAGACCACGTCACTGCCTTTCAGTGAATGGATATGCTTCTCCAAAGGGGTTCTACAGTCAACACTATTTTGATATGGGGACTGAGGTCGATACAAAGTCTTGATTGCTGGAAATCATCCTCATTCTCAGCAAAGTCAGCATGTGTGTGTGTTTCTAGGAGTTGAGCAGCTCCTCACCATCAGTAGCCTTTAAAAGACCACCCTACGTAGACCTCCACTCACCGACACACGACCCTCACATCTCCAACATGTACAGTTGAAGTGGGAAGTTTACATACACTTAGGTTGGAGTCATTTAAACTCGTTTTTCAACCACTCCACAAATGTCTTGTTAATTAACAAACTATAGTTTTCGCAAGTTGGTTGGGACATCTACTTTGTGCATGACACAAGTCATTTTTCCAACAATTGTTTACAGACAGATTATTTCACTTATAATTCACTGTATCACAATTCAAGTGGGTCAGAAGTTTACATACACTAAGTTGACTGTGCCTTTAAACAGCTTGGAAAATTCCAGAAAATGATGTCATTGCTTTAGAAGCTTCTGATAGGCTAATTGACATCATTTGAGTCAATTGGAGGTGTACCTGTGGATGTATTTCAAGGCCTACCCTCAAACTCAGTGCCTCTTTGCTTGACATCATGGGAAAATCTAAAGAAATCAGCCAAGACCTCAGAAAAAAAATTGTAGACCTCCACAAATCTGGTTAATCCTTGGGAGCAATTTCCAAATACCTGAAGGTAGCACGTTCATCTGTACAAACAGTAGTACGCAAGTATAAACACCATGCGACCACGCAGCCGTCATACCGCCCAGGAAGGAGACGCGTTGAACATACTTTGATGAACATACTTTGGAGCGAAAAGTGCAAATCAATCCCAGAACAACAGCAAACTACCTTGTGAAGATGCTGGAGGAAACAGGTACAAAAGTATCTATATCCACAGTAAAACAAGTCCTATATCAACATAAACTGAAAGGCCGCTCAGCAAGGAAGAAGCCACTGCTCCAAAACCAGCATAAAAAAGCCAGACTACGGTTTGAAACTGTACATGGGGAGAAAGATCTTAGTTTTTGGAGAAATGTCCTCTGGTCTGATGAAACAAAAATAGAAATGTTTGGCCATAATGACCATCGTTATGTTTGGAGGAAAAAAGGGGAGGCTTGCCAGCCGAAGAACGCCATCCCAACCGTGAAGCACGGGGGTGGCAGCATCATGTTGTGGGGGTGCTTTGCTGCAGGAGGGACTGGTGCACTTCACAAAATAGATGGCATCATAAGAGAGGAAAATTATGTGGATATATTGAAAGAACATCTCAAGACATCAGTCAGGAAGTTAAATTTGGTCGCAAATGGGTCTTCCAAATGGACAATGACCCCAAGCATACTTCCAAAGTTGTGGCAAAATGGCTTAAGGACAACAAAGTCAAGGTATTGGAGTGGCCATCACAAAGCCCTGACCTCAATCCCATAGAACATTTGTGGGCAGAACTGAAAAAGTGTGTGCGAGCAAGTAGGCCTACAAACCTGACTTAGTTACACCAGCTCTGTCAGGAGGAATGGGCCAGAATTCACCCAACTTAGTGTGGGAAGCTTGTGGAAGGCGCCCCGAAACGGTTGACCCAAGTTAAACAATTTAAAGGCAATGCTACCAAATACTAATTGAGTGTATGTAAACTTCTGACCCACTGGGAATGTGATGAAAGAAATAAAAGCTGAAATAAATCATTCTCCCTACTATTATTCTGACATTTCACATTCTGAAAATAAAGTGGTGATCCTAACTGACCTAAGACAGGGATTTTTTACTAGGATTAAATGTCAGGAATTGTGAAAAACTGAGTTTAAATATATTTGGCAAAGGTGTATATAAACTTCCGACTTCAACTGTATGTAACCTCTCATCAGAGCCCTGAGGTACGCAGGCACACACACACACCATGCACACACACAGGCAGGAAGCCATGCTCACTCACACACAGACACATTGCTTGCTGTGCAGTGTTGTGCTTGTTACCCAGACAAACCCCTGTCCTCAGCTTTAAAAAAAGAAGTATATTTAACTAGGCAAATCAGTTAAGAAAAAATGTGTATTTTACAATGACGGCCTACCCCGGCCCAACCCAGACGACACTGTGCCAATTGTGCACCGCCCTATGGGACTCCCAATCACAGCAAGATGTAGTACAGCCTGGATTTGAACCAGAGACTGTAATGACACCTCTTGCACTGAGATGCAGTGCCTGAGACCGCTGCGCTACTCAGGAGCCCAGGGTTGTACTTGTCCAGCATAGTGTCTGTGTGTTGTGTTCTCTGCCTCTTGCTGGCTTCTATCCTTTAGAAGTGTCTCTGAGCCTGGATAGTGGCTGACCCAATGCACACTGGCAGGGGTGTGACCTTTAAATGTTTAAATGAATTTGGGATTGTCAACGTTTAGAAAAATTCCCAACTGAAAACCTTTTTTAGGTCCTGATCATCATCATAAAGGGAAAAATGTAAATTAAACAAATACCTAACACAACAATGTTGTAAGTAGGAAGAGATATGCATCTTTCAAAATATTTCAAACGTATATAAAGTGTCATCATCATTAATAACAGTTGGAAAAACGGCAGCGAGTGTGACAAGGAAGTGACAGCAGCGTAGTGCTGTGTGGCAATACTTTGAGAAGTGAAATGAGAGGTGATGAAATGCAGACTTTGCGAGCTTGAGTTGGGCTACAGAGGCAGTACGGGTGCCATGCTGAAAGAGAGGCACACTGAGACCCAACCCGTTGTTGGTAACACTGCTATAAGGGACAGAGTGAGAAAACTCCAGCGCTTATTACAGAAATGATTGCGGTTGATATGCAGCCATTGTCAACGGTAGAAGACGTCAGCTTCAATACCCTAATGGCAACCGTGATGGCCCTGATGGAGAAATTGAACAATGATTGCTCTGCAAGTACAAAGCGCAAGCTCTTACAAACACATTACGTGGCGTTAATAACAGATTGTTGGACATCTATGAACACATACATCACTGCAAAAAGCCATCACATTGATGAGAAGTGGGACATGCAGTACATACTGACAATTGAGAACATGGAGGAGAGGCACACAACAGAGAACCTAAAACGCCATTAATAACATGGTTGCTGAATGGGTGGGGGAGAGCAGTAAGATGAGTGCTGTCTGGTAGGGTTTCCACTAATTACCACAGCCATTAAGTCAATATTGGTTATATTGATTTTTTTTTTATTTTTTTATAAATAAATAAAAATAAGTACATTTAAGGTAAAGGTTAGGCATAAGGTTAGCAGTGTGGTTAAGGTTACCATAGATGGATTGTGAATTCACGTCATTTTACGATTTTTTATAAAACATTTAAAATATTTATAAAATGACAGTTTAAACATTGAATTTTTTTTTACATTTTTCACATCCCTAGGTGAGACTGTAACCCGCCATCACAAATACACACACACACAGACACGCACACAGACACGCACACACACACACACACACACACACACACACACACACACACACACACACACACACACACACACACACACACACACACACACACACACACACACACACACACACACACACACACACACACACACAGTGTCCCCCTCCAAACAGCAGCCCAAGGTCGCTCATTTTCACATCTCGACACACTCCACCATTTCCAGCCCTGCTCTTTCCTCCAGATTGCAAATGAAAATTGCTTGCAGCTGCTGTTCTTTTGGCGGACCAGACCCATAGAGTAGTTATCCTTTACCTACAATGCCGAAGGAAGGAGCAATATGAGAGACAAGAGGAGAGACAAGAGGAGAGACAAGAGGAGAGACAAGTATAGAGACAAGAGGCGAGACAAGGGGAGAGACAAGAGGAGCGACAAGAGGAGAGACAAGAGGAGAGACAAGAGGAGCGACAAGAGGTGAGACAAGAGGAGAGATGAGGAGCAACAAGAGGAGAGACAAGAGGAGCGACAAGAGGAGCGACAAGAGGAGAGACAAGAGGAGGGACAAGAGGAGAGACAAGAGGAGAGACAAGAAGTGAGACAAGGGGAGACAAGAAGTGAGTTATCTGCCTTGTTGTGTTGTCATTTTAACCAGAGAACAGAGAACACTATGCTGCACATATTGTTGGTTCCAGACTTGGTGCATCGGTACTGCTTGCCGTGCAGTAGCAGAGAGAATAAGTCTATGATTTGTGATGTACACACTACCCTCTATAGTACCTTGCAGTCGAATGCCAAGCAGTTGCCATACCAATTGGTGATGCAGCCAGTCAAGATGCTTTCAATGGTGCAGCTATACAACTTTTTGAGGATATGAAGACCCATGCCAGGTCACTGACACACTCCCTATAGGCCGTAATTAATTCCTGAATGTCTTTCTCACACAGTTGACAGTTCCCTGACTATGATTGTTTTATAGACATATGAGACTATATGAGTTTATAACAGCTCTATGATTCTCCTACCATAGAGTCTAGCATACTGCCGTCACTCCTTGATAATAGCAGGTGAGTTATGGTCATAAAGAAATTGCTGTCATCTCATGGCCGTCTCCGTACAGTCATGCCCATGGATGGCTTGATCAATGGCTAAGTCATTACTACTGCATTAAAAAGTCATTAACAGAGGCGTGTAAAAATGCCTCCCCGCGCTGCCCAAGTATGGAGCCCCGGTACACGGGTCATATGCTGGAGGTAATTATGAAAAACGGGGCACAGCCCGCTGTGAATCCTTGGTAATGAATCAGCAGGAAGGGAGCATAGCGCGGAACACTGTGGAATGCCGTTACAGGGTTTAGAGGTGACCTCAGGTCTGTCTCACTGTGACGGGGGCACAAGAAGTACAGGGTCAGTGGTCTCTCTGTGTGTGTGTGTGTGTGTGTGTGTGTGTGTGTGTGTGTGTGTGTGTGTGTGTGTGTGTGTGTGTGTGTGTGTGTGCAGACATGGTTTGTTCTGATGGATGGAGGTGGGCATGGTTTCTGTGTGTATATATGTGTGTGTATATATGTGTGTGTATATATGTGTGTGTATATATGTGTGTGTACATATGTGTGTGTATATATGTGTGTGTATATATGTGTGTGTACATATGTGTGTGTATATATGTGTGTGTACATATGTGTGTGTTTATATGTGTGTGTATATATGTGTGTGTATATATGTGTGTGTATATATGTGTGTTTGCACCTGGAACAACCCCAAGGAAAGTTATCATTCTAGGTCAGAGACAAGACTCCAATCAGCACCGCAAAGCACTGCTGTGATGTGCCATCTCTCTCTACACACCCATGCGGGTACACACACACACACACACACACACACACACACACACACACACACACACACACACTAAGTTAATAAGAGGAAAGACAGAGGTAAGAAAAGGAAACACATTCATTTTTAGAAACAAGGAATTAGAGGTGCAGCGGCTCAGATGAGATGGGGCTGAATCAGTTGCACACAATGCAGTTCAAGCTCACTGCTCTGGCTGGCTGGTTTTCCAACTCGCAGCTTCCTCATTCACCTCTGAGCTGAAGGAAATGTTCTGTTGAGTGTCTGTGTGTCTGAGAATGTGTGTCTGAGAATGTGTGTCTGAGAATGTGTGTTTGAGAATGTGTGTTTGAGAATGTGTGTTTGAGAATGTGTGTTTGAGAATGTGTGTCTGAGAATGTGTCTGAGAATGTGTCTGAGAATGTGTGTCTGAGAATGTGTGTCTGAGAATGTGTCTGAGAATGTGTGTCTGAGAATGTGTCTGAGAATGTGTCTGAGAATGTGTGTCTGAGAATGTGTCTGAGAATGTGTCTGAGAATGTGTCTGAGAATGTGTCTGAGAATGTGTCTGAGAATGTGTCTGAGAATGTGTCTGAGAATGTGTCTGAGAATGTGTGTCTGAGAATGTGTGTCTGAGAATGTGTCTGAGAATGTGTCTGAGAATGTGTCTGAGAATGTGTGTCTGAGAATGTGTGTCTGAGAATGTGTGTCTGAGAATGTGTGTCTGAGAATGTGTCTGAGAATGTGTCTGAGAATGTGTCTGAGAATGTGTGTCTGAGAATGTGTCTGAGAATGTGTCTGAGAATGTGTGTCTGAGAATGTGTGTCTGAGAATGTGTGTCTGAGAATGTGTCTGAGAATGTGTGTCTGAGAATGTGTGTCTGAGAATGTGTGTCTGAGAATGTGTCTGAGAATGTGTCTGAGAATGTGTCTGAGAATGTGTCTGAGAATGTGTCTGAGAATGTGTGTCTGAGAATGTGTCTGAGAATGTGTCTGAGAATGTGTCTGAGAATGTGTGTCTGAGAATGTGTCTGAGAATGTGTGTCTGAGAATGTGTGTGAGAATGTGTGTGTGAGAATGTGTCTGAGAATGTGTGTCTGAGAATGTGTGTGTGAGAATGTGTGTCTAAGAATGTGTCTGAGAATGTGTCTGAGAATGTGTGTCTGAGAATGTGTGTGTGAGAATGTGTGTCTAAGAATGTGTCTGAGAATGTGTCTGAGAATGTGTGTCTGAGAATGTGTGTCTGAGAATGTGTCTGAGAATGTGTCTGAGAATGTGTATTGAGAATGTGTCTGAGAATGTGTGTCTGAGAATGTGTCTGAGAATGTGTCTGAGAATGTGTCTGAGAATGTGTGTCTGAGAATGTGTCTGAGAATGTGTCTGAGAATGTGTATTGAGAATGTGTCTGAGAATGTGTGTCTGAGAATGTGTCTGAGAATGTGTCTGAGAATGTGTCTGAGAATGTGTCTGAGAATGTGTCTGAGAATGTGTGTCTGAGAATGTGTGTCTGAGAATGTGTGTGAGAATGTGTGTGTGAGAATGTGTCTGAGAATGTGTGTGTGAGAATGTGTGTCTAAGAATGTGTCTGAGAATGTGTCTGAGAATGTGTGTCTGAGAATGTGTGTGTGAGAATGTGTGTCTAAGAATGTGTCTGAGAATGTGTCTGAGAATGTGTGTCTGAGAATGTGTGTCTGAGAATGTGTGTGTGAGAATGTGTCTGAGAATGTGTGTCTGAGAATGTGTCTGAGAATGTGTCTGAGAATGTGTATTGAGAATGTGTCTGAGAATGTGTGTCTGAGAATGTGTCTGAGAATGTGTCTGAGAATGTGTCTGAGAATGTGTCTGAGAATGTGTGTCTGAGAATGTGTGTCTGAGAATGTGTGTCTGAGAATGTGTCTGAGAATGTGTCTGAGAATGTGTCTGAGAATGTGTGTGTGAGAATGTGTCTGAGAATGTGTGTGTGAGAATGTGTCTGAGAATGTGTGTCTGAGAATGTGTCTGAGAATGTGTCTGAGAATGTGTGTCTGAGAATGTGTGTGTGAGAATGTGTCTGAGAATGTGTCTGAGAATGTGTCTGAGAATGTGTCTGAGAATGTGTGTCTGAGAATGTGTCTGAGAATGTGTCTGAGAATGTGTCTGAGAATGTGTGTGTGAGAATGTGTCTGAGAATGTGTGTGTGAGAATGTGTCTGAGAATGTGTGTCTGAGAATGTGTCTGAGAATGTGTCTGAGAATGTGTGTGTGAGAATGTGTCTGAGAATGTGTCAGAGAATGTGTGTGTGAGGCGAGCAGGTGTGTGGCGTTGATATGTCTTCAAGGCTTATTGTGTTCTTTAGTTCTGACACGATCCTAGCGTAAGAGAGTATGAAACTTGCTGAGTGTATGAAACTTACTAAGTGTAGGAAACTTACTGAGTGTATGAAACTTGCTGAGTGTATGAAACTTACTGAGTGTAAGAAACTTACTGAGTGTATGAAATTTACTGAGTGTATGAAACTTACAGAGTGTATGAAACTTGCTGAGTGTATGAAACTTGCTGAGTGTAAGAAACTTACTGAGTGTATGAAATTTACTGAGTGTATGAAACTTACAGAGTGTATGAAACTTGCTGAGTGTATGAAACTTGCTGAGTGTATGAAACTTGCTGAGTGTATGAAACTTACTGAGTGTATGAAACTTGCTGAGTGTATGAAACTTACTGAGTGTATGAAACTTACTGAAGTGTAAGAGAGCGTATGAAAATTACTGAGTGTATGAAACTTACTGAGTGTAAGAAACTTACTGAGTGTATGAAACTTACTGAGTGTATGAAACTTGCTGAGTGTATGAAACTTACTGAGTGTATGAAACTTGCTGAGTGTATGAAACTTACTGAGTGTATGAAACTTACTGAAGTGTAAGAGAGCGTATGAAAATTACTGAGTGTATGAAACTTACTGAGTGTAAGAAACTTACTGAGTGTATGAAACTTACTGAGTGTATGAAACTTGCTGAGTGTATGAAACTTACTGAGTGTATGAAACTTACTGAGTGTATGAAATTTACTGAGTGTATGAAACTTACTGTGTGTATGAAACTTGCTGAGTGTATGAAACTTGCTGAGTGTAAGAAACTTACTGAGTGAAAGAGAGTGATCAGAAACTTAATGAGTGTATGAAACTTACTGAGTGTATGAAACGTACTGCGTGTAAGAGACTTACTGAGTGTATGAAACGTACTGAGTGAAAGAAACTTACTGCGTGTATGAAACTTACTGCGTGTAAGAGACTTACTGAGTGTAGGAAACTTACTGAGTGTAAGAAACTTACTGAGTGTAGGAAACTTACTGAGTGTAGGAAACTTACTGACTGTGTGAAATGTACTCAGTGTAAGAAACTTACTGAGTGTATGAAACTTACTGCGTGTAAGAGACTTACTGAGTGTAGGAAACTTACTAGGAATAAGAAACTTACTGAGAGTATGAAACTTACTGAGTGTATGAAACTTACTGAGTGAATGAAACTTACTGAGTGTAGGAAACTTACTGAGTGTAGGAAACTTACTGAGTGTATGAAACTTACTGAGTGTATGAAACTTACTGAGTGTAGGAAACTTACTGAGTGTGTGAAATTTACTGAGTGTGTGAAACGTACTCAGTTTAAGAGAGTGTATGAATCTTACTGACTGTAAGAAACTTACTGAGTATAAGAGATTGTATGAATCTTACTGAGTGTATGAAACTTACTGAGTGTATGAAACTTGCTGAGTGTATGAAACTTACTTAGTGTAAGAAACTTACTGAGTGTATGAAACTTACTGAGTGTATGAGAGTGTATGAAACTTACTGAGTGTATGAAACTTACTGAGTGTATGAGAGTGTATGAAACTTACTGAGTGTATGAAACTTACTGAGTGTGTGAAACTTACTGAGTGTATGAGAGTGTATGAAACTTACTGAGTGTAAGAGACTTACTGAGTGTGTGAAACTTACTGAGTGTATGAAACTTACTGAGTGTATGAAACTTACTGAGTGTATGAAACTTGCTGAGTGTAAGAAACTTACTGAGTGTAAGAAACTTACTGAGTGTATGAAACTTACTGAGTGTGTGAAACTTACTGAGTGTATGAGAGTGTATGAAACTTACTGAGTGTAAGAGACTTACTGAGTGTGTGAAACTTACTGAGTGTATGAAACTTACTGAGTGTAAGAAACTTACTGAGTGTATGAGAGTGTATGAAACTTACTGAGTGTATGAAACTTACTGAGTGTAAGAAACTTACTGAGTGTATGAGAGTGTATGAAACTTACTGAGTGTAAGAGACTTACTGAGTGTAAGAGAGTGTAAGAAACTTACTGCATGTAGCATCGGCCTCGTCTGATCCATCGGCACACTCCGGCTCGCCGTCACAACGCCACCGCTGGGGAACACACTGGCCGTTCTTACAAGCAAAGTCTGTGGTGGCACATGTCTTCTTTGCTGCTCAGAGAGAGAGAGAGCGAGGGAGAGGGAGGTCAGATTAGTATGGTAAGTCATACAGACAACTCAAGCTAAGTGAGTCTTGATTTGAACAAACAATAGGAAAACTCAAGGTCAGGTATACAATCAGGTCCACTATCTAATAAGCCAAAGACAAAGTGGCCATATGCAAGCTTCAGTTTATACAGGCTAACTAGACTCTCTTTACAAATACCTCCCTAAATCTGTCCATTTGTTTCAGTGCCCAGAGAGTGCAGCCAGTCAGGCTGTTGTTAGATGGCCAGCCTCCTAACCCATATAAACCATTCTCCAGTCACTCTTTCAGAGTGGAGCGGAGCAGGCAGTGGAAAATTGGAGCACTTGAGCCTGTCACAGGGAGAGCTAAAGCTCTTTCTTCTCGACAGGGAGAACCCTGAACAAGAGAAAGCACTCGCCTCTTGCGAGAGAGAGCGAGAGAGAGAGAGAGAGAGAGAGTAATGCCCCACTCTGTTAGCCTGATGAATAACACACACTTGGACTAACAAATGGCAGAGTAAGCCTGTAACTGTTCTCTTCCTCATTTATAGGCTTTGGTTTAATCAGTGTTGTGCCTTTGTTACGACACTAAACTAAAATGTAGGTTAGCGACGCGTTAGTCAGAATCACTGCAGTCTGAGGCGGATCGCTAGGGGCCTAGCCTGGATGGGGAAAGGCTAGTTAGTCTAAACATTTTTGCCTAAAAATATCCACTACAGTGACTGCATGTGATGTAGGTTACAATAGCACTAGTCAGAATGACTGTAGTGAAGTGTGAGGATTGCTACGGCCTAGCCCAGTCTGGCTTGGAAAACTAGAGGCTAGTAACCTGTTGTTGATGTACTACTACACCTTGGATGGCCAGACTGGGGGCTCAAATCACTGATGCCCCCATAGGGTCTCATCGTAGGGTCTCATAACACAACAGGAACATAGTGTGGTGAAGCACAAAGTATAGGAGAAGGACTATCAGGCCAACACCTTTCAGCACTCACATCATTAGGAATTTCCAGTGGTGTAAAGTACTTAAGAAAAATAATTTGAAGTACTACTTAAGTAGTTTTTTGGGGGTATGTGTACTAGAGGTCGACCGATTAATCGGAATGGCCGATTAATTAGGGCCGATTTCAAGTTTTCATAACAATCGGAAATTGGTATTTTTGAACGCCGATTTGGCCGATTTATATGTATATATATATATAAAAAAATATATATATATATATAATATATATATATTTTTTTACACCTTTATTTAACTAGGCAAGTCAGTTAAGAACACATTCTTATTTTCAATGACGGCCTAGGAACGGTGGGTTAACTGCTTTGTTCAGGGGCAGAACGACAGATTTTTACCTTGTCAGCTCGGGGATTCAATCTTGCAACCTTACGGTTAACTAGTCCAACGCTCTAACCACCTGCTTTACATTGCACTCCACGAGGAGCCTGCCTGTTACGCAAATGCAGTAAGAAGCCAAGGTAAGTTGCTAGCTAGCATTAAACTTATCTTATAAAAAAAAATCAATCAATCATAATCACTAGTTAACTACACATGGTTGATGATATTACTAGTTTATCTAGCCTGTCCTGCGTTGCATATAATCGCTTAGGTACACGTTGCTCCAACGTGTACCTAACCATAAACATCAATGCCTTTCTTAAAATCAATACACAAGTATATATTTTTAAACCTGCATATTTAGTTAATATTGCCTGCTAACATGAATTTCTTTTAAATAGGGAAAATGTGTCACTTCTCTTGCAACAGAGTCAGGGTATATGCAGCAGTTTGTCCGCCTGGCTCGTTGCGAACTGTGAAGACTATTTCTTCCTAACAAAGACAGCCGACTTCGCCAAACGGGGGATGATTTAACAAAAGCGCATTTGCGAAAAAAAGCACAATCGTTGCACGACTGTACCTAACCAAAATCAATACACAGAAGTATATATTTTTAAACCTGCATATTTAGCTAAAAGAAATCCAGGTTAGCAGGCAATTTTAACCAGGTGAAATTGTGTCACTTCTCTTGTGTTCATTGCACGCAGAGTCAGGTATTTGCAACAGTTTGGGCCGCCTGGCTTGTTGCGAACTAATTTGCCAGAACTTTACGTAATTATGACATAACATTGAAGGTTGTGCAATGTAACAGGAATATTTAGACTTAGGGATGCCACCCGTTAGATAAAATACGGAACGGTTCCGTATTTCACTGAAAGGAAAAATGTTTTGAGGTTGGTTTGTTTCATGGGGATTTGTTCTAGTTTTCATTTTCTATGTTAATGTTCTATGTGTGGCCGAGTATGGTTTCCAGTCAGAGGCAGGTGTCTTTCGTTGTCTCTGATTGTAAGCCATACTTAGGCAGCCTGTTTCTCCTTTGGGTTAGTGGGTGGTTGTTTTTCGTATAGTCCGTGTACCTTATGGAACTGTTGTATGTTGTTGTGTTATATATGTTGTTTAAGTGTTCACTTTATCGAAATAAAAAAACATGAGCACTCACGCTGCGTTTTGGTCCGCTCCTTCCGACACTTGTGACACAACTTCTACTTTTACTTCACGACATTCCTAAATACAATAATGTACTTTTTACTCCACACATTTTACCTGACACCCAATAGTACTTGTTACATTTGAAATGCTTAGCAAGACAGGAAAATGGTCCAATTCACGGACGTATCAAGAGAACACGTGGTCATCTCTGCTGCCTCTGATCTGGCGGACACACTAAACACAAATGCACCTTTTGTAAATGATGTCTGAGTGTTGGAGTGTGCCCCGGCTGTCTGCTTTGCTATAAGGAATTTGAAATGATTTATACTTTTACTTTTACTAATTAAGTATATTTGATACGTAAGTATAAATACTGGTTGACTTTCACTTTTGCTTGAGTAACTTTCTATTAAGGTATCTATACTTTAACTTGATTATGACAATTGGGTACTTTTTCAACCACTCAGAACTTCCCTATTATGTTCCAACATGTTACAGGGTAAAAATCATGTATAGCAACCCCAGGTGTAAAATAGTAAATAACGGCTACTTCTCAGAGAGTTTTGAAGTGTCAAGAGGAGTTAAACAAGGATGTCACCATATCTATTCGTTATGGCCATCGAAATGCTAGCTATTAAAATCAGATCCAATAACAACATTAGAGGATTAGAAATCCAAGGCTTAAAAACAAAGGTGTCCATGTATGCCGATGACTCAAGTTTTATGTTAAGTCCGCAAGCTAGATCCCTGCAATGTCTCATTAAAGATCTAGATAACTTTTCTGTACTCTCTGGACTAAAACCTAATTATGGTAAGAGTACAATATTACGTATTGGATCCTTAAAAAATACAACTTTAAATTACCTTGCAGCTTACCTATAAAATGGGCTGATGGTGAAGTAGACATACTCGGTATTCATATCACAAAATATATAAATAAACTCTCCACAATGAATTTCAATAGAAAACTTGTAAAAATAGACAAAATCCTGTAACTATGGAGAGGTAAATACCTGGAAAAATTGCCCTGATTAACTCCTTAGTCATATCTCAGTTTACTCACTTACTTATGGCGCTGCCTACTCCTGATGATTCGTTTTTCAAATCATATGAGCAAATAATATTTCGCTTTATCTGGGACGCTAAACCAGACAAAATAAAACGAGTCTATCTATATAATGAATATGAATTGGGTTGGTTGAGATTATTAAATATAAAAGCACTAAACCTCTCTCTAAAAGCTTCACTCATTCAAAAGTTTTATTTGAACCCTAAATGGTTCTCAAGTAGATTAATAAGAAAAGCTCATCCATTGTTTAAAAATGGCATTTTTGCCTTTGTGCAGATTGCCATGTCTCATTTTTGATTAATTGAAAATGATACTTTTTTCAAAGTATCTGTCTTTTTCAAACAAGCATTTCATCCCCCTGAAAAGACAGAACAAATATTACAACAAATATAATGGCTGAACTCAAATGTGCTGGTTGATAAAATAACTGTAATTATGGGAAAGATGTTTGAAAAGGGTATTTTGATCTTAAATGATATTGTAAATTGTAATGGTAGAGTTACGTCCTTCATGGAGTTATCAGAATTGTACGGGAAGGTCTGCTCAATCCAAGAGTACAACCAATTGATTACTGCATTGCCCCAAAAATGCAGGAGGCGGGTGGCAGCAGGAGGAGGTAGGGAACTGGTCTGTCTGCCCAATATAAAGGATCAAAACTGGCAGAGGAATAAAAATAGCATAAATAGGAAAGTATACCAGTTTCATTTGAGGACCAGGATGTTGTCAACTGTGCCATACAGATTGCAAAATAGTTGAGAAGAGATGTTTGATGTACCGATTCCATGGTACAGGGTGGTACAGGGTGTATGTTGATATATAGAACAACGCAAGATTCAAGACTTCGTGCTTTCAGCTAAAATTATTATATAGAATTCTTGCCACCAACAAAATGTTGAATATTTGGGGCATAAAATCATTGAAGTTCTGCAGATTTTGTTGTGAGGATACAGAATCAATAGACCATTTATTTTGGTATTGCCCTCAGGTAGCCTGTTTCTGGTCTCAGGTTCAGGAATGGCTGAAAATGCATAGTATTGATCTAAAATTGACCCTAGAAATAGTACTGTTAGGAGATCTGGAGAGACCGGGTCAGTCAATTACTAATATACTAATACTCTTAGTAAAAGTATTTATCTTCAACACGCAATCTGTAGATTCTGTTTGATTAGATAGATTGAAATTGTACGTTAAACATCATAGCATAGTTGAAAGATATGTGTTGCGTAGAAACACGAAGAGGGTGGCCAGCAGAGATAGATGGGATGGGCTGAGGGAAGCTGAGGGTTGGGATGGGTTGAAACAGGAAGTGGGTGGCCAGTAGAGATAGATGGGATGGGCTGAGGGAAGCTGAGGGTTGGGATGGGTTGAAACAGGAAGTGGGTGGCCAGCAGAGATAGATGGGATGGGCTGAGGGAAGCTGAGGGTTGGGATGGGTTGAAACAGGAAGTGGGTGGCCAGCAGAGATAGATGGGATGGGCTGAGGGAACCTGAGGGTTGGTATGTGGAATTGGAGACAAGTGGGAGTGGAGTTGCTGTGTGAGAGATAGAATGATGGTCAAAAGATAAAGGGAATAAAAGTCTAAATAAAACATAATAAAAGTACATTTGAATGACCCTAAGTGGCAGTGTTTTTACAACTAATGCCGGTTTGCCTGAGGCTGATGCCTTGCAGGTGTTTGTATACATGCATATACACACACTCTCATTCAAATAAACACATACAAGAACACACACATACATGTAATAGTGCCAGACATGCACACAAACATATACAGTTGGCATTGCTGTTATGATTTCAGTGGTCCTTGATGTCCTTCGTTTTAAATGTATTATTTAGTTTAAAAAAATGTGCATTGTTGTTTTCTGTTTTCTTCTGTCTTTTCCTTTTTCCTCTTTAGTTCATCTCTTGGTTGTTGGTGCATTGGGGGGTTCTTGGGGGTGGGGAATGGAATAATAGTATTTTTTTATTTATTTTCTTCCGGGGGGGGGGGCTGTGGGAAGGGTCTCGAATGGTTGAGGGACAACTATTGGGGAACTGTGGGGGGATCTTGGAGGGTTCGGGTTTTACTAGATTGTGATCATGAAAAAGGAAACTATGACATATTTTATATCACTATCATGCACACGCACCCTCACACATAAGGATGGCTCTGTTGCAGAAAGACTGATACATGTTTGATAGTGTCTTGATGCTGTATTGTTTGTCCTTCATGTTCTAATACTAATGTTACCCCTTCCTTGTGTTTTTTGTAATAAATAATTATAAAAAAAACAACAACAAAAAACATGTTACTGCCTGACATCATCTAAGAGAAGTCACAGACACACAACACACAAGAGGAACATAATGGGGAAATTCCTAAAAGTCCCAAAAGCGTCTTCTGTGTGAAGAAATGAGACACGAGGAGGAAGAGATATTTTCCCCGACAGCTGTAACAAGAACACCTACATCCCTACATTTACACACACACACAAACACACACACACACTACACAGCCTGATACCAGGGCATATCTCTCACAGGGAGGCCTCCTCTCTACCTCCATCCCATACCCTCATCCCATTTATGTTCATTTATCTGCCAGCGGTGTGTGTGTGTGTGTGTGTGTGTGTGTGTGTGTGTGTGTGTGTGACAGTAATTTGGGCATTTGTCCACATCTGCCTCAAGGATTTGCTGATTATGACTTATGCATCAAGATCCCCAGTGCCACTCGAAGACGTGGCAAACACACACATGCATACATGCATAAATACACACACACACGCACGCACGCACGCACACACACATACACACACACACACACACACACAAACAAACACCACACACACAAATGCAAATAATGGTGCATACACACACATTGCCCTCGAACGTGGACAGAGCTGCTGACACACAGAGAAACACAAGTACATATTTCAATCGTACGCCAGCTGAGACACGGCATGAGAACGCCATCCATATAGAAGACCTTTACCGCACTGTAAAGGGTGTGAGGCCATGAGCATAATACATACAGTATATCCACAAACGAGAAATGCACGCACACACGCACACACACGCACACACACACACACACACACACACACACACACACACACACACACACACACACACACACACACACACAGACAGCCCTGTCTCAGCCCAAGCAGAACGGGTGTTATTTTTCCCCATTCCTGCTGTGATTTCTATGAATTATCCTATAGGACAGGTCCCTCCCAGGATCACCTGAGAGAAGACAGGAAGCTCTAGGAGCCGGGCGCTCCTCTCGGAGCCACTGACATTCTCCCAATGACACGCTCCAGGGGCCACCATGATTACTGATTGACTCAGCTGACCTGGGATGTTTTCAGACCCAGAACGCCTCTTAGGGATCCGCCACGTTGCCGTGACAACAAAGCAACAGAGGACCACAAGAAAACAGGTGAAGGTCAGGAACCTCCAAGTCGTTCAATTTCCACACTCCATTTACCCCTCACAATTCCTTCTCAGCATCACAGGGAAGGAGACCATGTAATGTATAGCTACATCACTACACTAACAACGAAGGGGAAACCTGGTATGGTGTGAGTGCCCTGTCTATGTTAGCCAAGTGCTGCATCTGAAATGGCACCCCATTACCTAAATAATGTTGATTATAGGTGTTGATAAGCTTTGTTGGAGGGCTGAAGCAGGCAATGAAGGCCACTTTGCTCAGCTCATCTCATTCTGTTTTAGATTCCACTAATCAGCGTGGGTGATATCTTTCTCCCTCCAAACGCCCTGTGACCCACTATCCTTTATGTGTCTCCAGCAGCTCATTTAAGATAAGATGAGGCAGGGCCATTACCAGATGGAAGGATCTGTCCACCATCTTGAGATGTGATGTAAACAAAGGGACTATTAGGCTTGTGGTGGTGGGTGCTAATCTAATCTCACCACTGTGACAGCGTCTCAAAGAGCTGGCATACTCTGAATGCATCACAGGCTGGTCCCCATGGCAGGAAGTGGAGGGGAGAGAGACAGGAAATGGATGGTCCCTGGCTACGTTCTGATCAGTAGGGGAACAAAGCTTTTCAGAGGAGCGATAGAATCCGTAAATCGGATATAAAGAAACGAGGACGAGGAATGGAGAGGAATTTAAGAGTGTGTTGAGAGCGTGTGTGTGTGTGTTTGTGTGTGTTATGGATGAGACAAACATTTTCTTAACATTTAAACAGACGGTCCTATCAGTTTTCCTTAAAAAAAAAATACTACAATAATTCACGGATTTCACAATGCATTGTATAATTTATGCTGCTGCTGCGCAAGTAGCTTGTTGTTGTTGTCAGCCAATCACAAGTCATCCAACTGGCAGCAGGCTACAGTCATTGAACTAGAGCCTTCGTGTGACAAGTTATTAGGAGATACACTACATGACCAAAAGTATGTGGACACCTGCTTGTCGAACATCTCATTCCAAAATCATGGGCATTAATATGGATTGGTCCCCCCTTTGCTGCTATAACAGCCTCCACTCTTCTGGGAAGGCTTTCCATAGATTTTGGAAGCTTCTGCGCGAACTTGCTTCCATTCAGCTACAAATTTTCTCCCTGCAGGCAGTCACCGAGTCCGAGGTGCTAAAGGAGCTCCTTAAACTTGACCTCAAAAAACCATCTGGGTCAGAAGGTTTAGACCCTTTCTTCTTAAAGGTTGCTGCCCATATCATCGCCAAGCCTATCTCCAACCTTTTAACCTGTCTCTCCTTTCTGGGGAGGTTCCCATTGCTTGGAAGGCAGCCATGGTGCATCCTTTATTTAAAGGGGGAGATCAATCTGATCCCAACTGTTATAGGCCTAATTCTATTATGCCCTGTTTATCAAAAGTATTGAAAAACTTGTCAATAATCAACTGACTGGCTTTCTTGATAGCAGTCTATAGTATTCTCTCTGGTATTCAATCTGGTTTCCGCTCAGGTTATGGATGTGTCACTGCAAACTTAAAGGTCCTCAATGATGTCACCATTGCCCTTGGTTCTAAGCAATATTGTGCTGCTATTTTTATGACTTGGCCACGATAGACCATTCCATTCTTGAGTATTGGTGTCTCTGAGGGGTCTTTGGCCTGGTTTGCTAACTACCTCTCTCAAAGAGCGCAGTGTATAAAGTCAGAAAATCTGCTGTCTCAGCCACTGCCTGTCACCAAGGGAGTACCCCAAGGCTCGATCATAGGCTCTTCTCAATCATACACTCTTCTCAATTTACATCAGCAACATAGCTCAGGCAGTTGGAAGCTATCTCAACCATTTATATGCAGATGATACAGTCTTATACATAGCTGGCTCCTCCCCGGATTTTGTGTTAAATGCTCTACAACAAAACTTTCTTAGTGTCCAACAAGCTTTCTCTAACCTTAACCTTGTTCTGAACACCTCCAAAACAAAGGTCATGTGGTTTGGTAAGAAGAATACCCCTCTCCCCACAGGTGTTATTACTACCTCTGAGGGTTTAGAGCTTGAGGTAGACACCTCATACAAGTACTTGGGAGTATGGCTAGACGGTACACTGTCCTTCTCTCAGCACATATCAAAGCTGCAGGCTAAAGTTAAATCTAGACTTGGTTTCCTCTATCGTAATTACTCCTCTTTCACCCCAGCTGCCAAACTAACCCTGATTTAGATGACCATCCTACCCATGCTAGATTACGGAGACATCATTTATAGATCGGCATGTAAAGGTGCTCTCGAGCGGCTAGATGTTCTTTACAATTCGGCCATCAGATTTGCCACCAATGCTCCTTATAGGACACATCACTGCACTCTATACTCCTCTGTAAACTAGTCATCTCTGTACACCCGTCGCAAGACCCACTGGTTGATGCTTATTTATAAAAACCCTCTTAGGCCTCACTCCCCCCTATCTGAGATATCTACTGCTGCCCTCATCCTCCACATTCAACACCCGTTCTGCCAGTCACATTCTGTTAAAGTTCCCCAAAGCACACACATCCCTGGGTCGCTCCTCTTTTCAGTTCGCTACAGCTAGTGACTGGAACGAGCTGCAACAAACACTCAAACTGGACAGTTTTATCTCAATCTCTTCATTCAAAGACTCCATCATGGACACTCTTACTGACAGTTGTGGCTGCTTTGTGTGATGTATTGTTGTCTCTACCTTCTTGCCCTTTGTGCTGTTGTCTGTGCCCAATAATGTTTGTACCATGTTTTGTGCTGCTACCATGCTGTGTTGCAACCATGTTGTTGTTATGTTGTGTTGCTACCATGCTGTGTTGTCATGTGTTGCTGCCTTGCTATGTTGTTGTCTTAGGTCTCTTTTTATGTAGTGTTGTGTCTTTCTTGTTGTGATGTGTGTTTTGTCCTATATTTATATTGTATTTATTTTTAATCCCAAGACCCCGTCCCCACAGGAGGCCTTTTGCCTTTTGGTAGGCAGTCATTGTAAATAAGAATTTGTTCTTAACTGACTTGCCTTGTTAAATAAAGGTTAAATGAAATGTAAAAATAAAAAGAACATTAGTGAGGACAGGCACTGACGCTAGGCAATCAGGCCCGGCTCGCAGTCGGCGTTCCAATTCATCCCAAAGGTGTTCGATGGGGTTCTTCCACATCGATCTCGACAAACCATTTCTGTATGGACCTAGCTTTGTGCACTGCAGCATTGTCATGCTGAAACAGGAAAGGGCCTTCCCCAAACTGTTGCCACAAGGCTGGAAGCACAGAATCGTTAATAGAAGTAATTTATAAAAGAGTGATTCATCACTCCAGAGAACGCGTTTCCACTGCTCCAGAGTCCAATGGCGGTGAGCTTTACACCACTCCAGCCGCGATTGTCCTGTTCTGTCAGCTTGTGTGGCCTACCATTTCGCGGCTGAGCCGTTGTTGCATTCAAATGTAACGTTTGAAGTGGAAGAATCTGGTCCTGAAGGAGCAACAGAGTCTTCTGGGTTTTTCCACCTGGCAGGACATGGAACAGAGCCTCTAAGACACCCTATCACTCATATCAGCACACATTCCAATATCCCTGTTGGATAAATTCAAAGACATATTTTTGGTGTGTACAATGGAGTGTGTAGGTATAAACTATTTATATTTAGTCAACATTAGGACTGTAACGGTTCACCTAACCCACAGTTTGGTACGTATGTTCACGGTTTGGTTCGTTTTGGTACAGCAGGAAAATTAAACGCCCTTCACAATGTACCACATTCACAATGTTCCTTGCATTGCCTGTTGTGACCAGATTGTTACAGTATGTTGGGCCTCTCAAGTTTCCACTCTGATGCTATGTTTGTAACCATGTGGGTGGTGGGAATTTACCAGTGAAGTCGTAAATACCAATTGGATGCATTCATGTGATTTGAACACTTTGAGAAACACTGATTGGTTAATGGCCAACAAGCCGTGTCAACCATAAACTACCAGTTTTTGAGGGCTGTTCAAGTGGATTTTTCCCAGTCGTGTGTGGTAAATTCCTACTTCCCACCTGGTTTCAAACACACCATGACATTGCTTACTCCAGTGGCAGAGGCGCGGCTTTAGCACCATACATCTCCCACTCTGGGTAATGTGATGGGCTGTTAGCGCAACACGGGGTGCACTGGCCCAGTAACTGGCCTAGTAACTGGCTTCCTATAGAGCAGGTACTAGCTGTTTACTACAACGGGTGGAAGAGGGAAGTTCACAATGTGGCTCGAGCACTTTCACATGGTGCTGAAATCACTACTGAAACCCACTATTCTCAACCCACGAGAATGGGAGCATACCTGCGGCTATAAATCAAAGACTGTAAAAACAAATAAACATAGCCTACCTATCGCTATTGTAATTTCTCGGGCCCGGTCAAAATCAGCTGCCAATGGCTGCTTGAATGCAGAGTGGAGACGATGTTGTGTTTTTTTTTTGCGTTTCCGTCTTACTCCGATATACTAGGGTGATGTCGGTGTAAATGTGTCAACATATTTGAGGTGTTGGCAGCTGCATAGGCTATTCTCGTTGACCGTGGCGACATACTGTTAACGTTTTATCCACAACTCTCTGTCCATCGCCATTTAATCTACTGGGAAGCCAAAATGTTCCCAAACTGGAGATTTAAACGATGATGGAGAATGCTCCTTGTTTATCGACTCCACCATTCGCCATGGTACAAAACTTGTACCAGGCTGGGCCTCACAAAATGACAGTTTGAAATGCGCTAGTTAAGATTAGAATTTTGATTACAATGTGTAAACTCTAGTTATAATTGAATAGCCTGAAGAAAAACATTTAAACTCAGATTTACTCAAGAGGTACAGTGAGGGAAAAAAGTATTTGATCCCCTGCTGACTTTGTATGTTTGCCCACTGACAAAGAAATTATTAGTCTATAATTGTAATGGTAGGTTTATTTGAACAGTGAGACAGAATAACAACAAAAAAATCCAGAAAAACGCATGGCAAAAATGTTATAAATTGATTTGCATTTTAATGAGGGAAATAAGTATTTGACCCCCTATCAATCAGAAAGATTTCTGGCTCCCAGGTGTCTTTTATACAGGTAACGAGCTGAGATTAGGCGCACACTCTTAAAGGGACTGCTCCTAATCTCAGTTTGTTACCTGTATAAAATACACCTGTCCACAGAAGCAATCAATCAATCAGATTCCAAACTCTCCACCATGGCTAAGACCAAAGAGCTCTCCAAGGATGTCAGGGACAAGAGTGTAGACCTACACAAGGCTGGAATGGGCTACAAGACCACCGCCAAGCAGCTTGGTGAGAAGGTGACAACACTTGGTGCGATTATTCGCAAATGGAAGAAACACAAAAGAACTGTCAATCTCCCTCGGCCTGGGGCTCCATGCAAGATCTCACCTCGTGGAGTTGCAATGATCATGAGAACGGTGAGGAATCAGCCCAGAACTACACGGGAGGATCTTGTCAATGATCTCAAGGCAGCTGGGACCATAGTCACCAAGAAAACAATTGGTAACACACTACGCCGTGAAGGACTGAAATCCTGCAGCACCCGCAAGGTCCCCCTGCTCAAGAAAGCACATATACATGCCCGTCTGAAGTTTGCCAATGAACATCTAAATGATTCAGAGGACAACTGGGTGAAAGTGTTGTGGTCAGATGAGACCAAAATGGAGCTCTTTGGCATCAACTCAACTCGCCATATTTGGAGGAGGAGAAATGCTGCCTATGACCCCAAGAACACCATCCCCACCGTCAAACATGGAGGTGGAAACATTATGCTTTGGGGGTGTTTTTCTGCTAAGGGGACAGGACAACTTCACCGCATCAAAGGGATGATGGACGGGACCATGTACCGTCAAATCTTGGGTGAGAACCTCCTTCCATCAGCCAGGGCATTGAAAATGGGTCGTGAATGGGTATTCCAGCATGACAATGACCCAAAACACATGGCCAAGGCAACAAAGGAGTGGCTCAAGAAGAAGCACATTAAGGTCCTGGAGTGGCCTAGCCAGTCTCCAGACCTTAATCCCATAGAAAATCTGTGGAGGGAGCTGAAGGTTCGAGTTGCCAATA
>NW_021822927.1:0-85691 GCF_901001165.1 Salmo trutta | reverse complement strand
TACAGGGCACTCTTTTTTACTTTTCTTATTAACAAATATCATCAAACAAAGAGGAATAGTCACATGCAAACAAGCGTACTAACAACACTATTTTACATTGCCAGGAATCCTAAACAAACAAATCATATTCCTTAAGACTACAAGTTTTAATTGCCTTTTTGTTTTTCATTTTAGTTTAGTGGTGCCATATTGTTTAAACCTCATTTATAAAGTGAAAAAAGTTAGGTTTTGAATTAGACCATTTGCATTTGTGAATATGAAATTACCTAGTATTATTAGCAGTTGAATTAAATATGCTACATCTTTATCTATGTCAGAAATTCTGAAATAATCATTATATCAAAACCATTAAATAGTACAACCGGTCCTATTTATTTTGTAACAAATTCTGTTTGTCAATCCAAAACATTCTGCTATAAATACAGGTAAAAAACAAATGCAAAATGGTCTCCTTCTCCATTCCACAGAAATCACAGTTATATTCAATATTCAGCTTGTGTCACACCCTGACCATAGAGAGCCCTCGGTGTTCTCTATGGTGTTTTAGGTCAGGGCGTGACTAGGGGGGTTTCTAGGTATTATATTTCTATGTTGGTGTGTGTATATGGTTCCCAATTGGAGGCAGCTGATAATCGTTACCTCTCATTGGGGATCATACTTAGTGTGTCCTTTTTTCCCACCTGCGATGTGGGATATTGTTTTGTGTGAGTGCCTATGTGCGCTACGTGTTTCACGATCGTTATAGCTTTGTTGTTTTTGGAAGTTTCACTATTATTAAAATGTGGAACTCTACTCACGCTGCGCCTTGGTCTAATTATTCATACGACGGTCGTGACAGCTTGAATCTTTCCAAAACATGTTTCACAGGACAAATTCTATGTAACATTTCAAATGAAACTTCCTTTACTTTGTTACTGATACAATATTTGTTAGCAATTTTCCATGCTTTCCCCCATTGTATATCACCATAGATATCTGACCAAAAGAATATTGCTGAGGGAATTGTAGTATCACAAACAATATTCCTAATATGTTTATTACTACATTTATCTTTGTTAATATTGCCAATGAATATATTTTCATGTAAATCTGTTACATCAAGTTTAAAATTGGAATTTTAAACTTATCAAGAAATTCCCCATATGAGAGAAGATATCCATCCTTATTCAGTAACTGACCAACCAAAATTATTGTGTTCTCAAACCAGTTATGAAAAATACTTATTTATAAATCGTATATCTTCGTTCCATAAAAAGTATCTGTGGGTAAAAATTGTGTTTATACGCTAACATCCAAGCTAAAATTGTCTGCTTATGGAATATGGCCAACTTTACTGGGATTTTATCAATATCAAAATTACATCGAAGCAAAATTCTAAACCACCAACAGAGTCAAATAAATACTTAGGGAAGACATTCCAAATACTGTTCTGGTTCTTAACATACTTCAGAATCCAATTTTTTTTAACATTTATTTTACATTGATTTTAAAGTATTATTTGGAGTATTGAAATCTAAAACCTCAAGACCTTGTTCTTGGGTATTAGTGAGAATATCTTATCGTAGATAGTGAGGCTTGTTACTCCAAATAAAATGATAAAGAATCTTATCTAAGTCCTTTACAATTTTAGGGGGTAAGTCAAGTGATAACGAGACATAAACCGATATGGATAACCCTTCAGCTTTGGAAAATAAAACCCGACCGTATAACGAAATATCTCTCATCAACCAGAGGTTCAATTTCTTATTTGTTTTCTCAATAATGGGGTTAAAGTTCAATTCAGTCCTTTGTTTTTCATCCTTGGATATAACAATTTCAATATAAGTAACCTTATCTTCAATTGGGATACCATATACTTCCTGTAAAACAAAATCCTTGAGTGGAAATAAGACTGACTTATTGATAATAATTTTCAAACCTGAAACTAAGGAAAAGTCTTCAATACAGGAAACTGCTTTAGAAACCTCATTCCTGTCTCTTAAAAATATGGTGGTATCATCAGCCAGTTGACATAGTTTAAATTCTTGCCAAGTGCTAAAACACCATAAATTCCCTTTCTTGATATGAAAGGCCATAATTTGAGTAACCAATAAAAATACAAATGGACTAATTGGGCAGCCCTGCCTAATGCCACGGCCAATATCAGATCTTTGGGATGTCCCGCGAGCTAATTTTACAGAGCTAGTACAACCACTATATAACGTTTGGAATGCTTTCAAAAAGTAGTCACCAAACCCCAAAAAACATATTGCTTTGAACATAAACTCATGTTCTACAGTGTCAAAAGCTTTAAAAAAATCAACAAACATAAGAAAACTATCATCAAGGATGAGGTCATTATAGTCAATCATATCTAAGATCAACCTGATGTTATTACTAATGTGTCGAGCATGCATAAAACCAGATTGTTCATCAATTATATGATGCAAGCCTCGTTTCAACCTCTTAGCAAATCCAAGGGCAAATAATTTCCCATCATTATTCAACAGGCTAATGGGTCGCCAGTTGTCTGTATAAAGAGTATCCTTATTAGGTTTGGGAATCAAAGTAATTACACCTTGCTTTAAGGAAGCCGGTAACTCCCCTTTTTCTATTGATTCTGGAAACATAGCAAGAATGAAAGGAATCAATTTATCATTGAATGCTTTATAAAACTTGCTTAATAACCATCATTTCCAGGGGACCTATTGTCCTTAAGGCTTTTAATACAGTCTTTTATCTCAATTTCAGATAACGCATCATCACAAAAATCCCTGAAATCATTATCTATCTTCTTAGCAATGTTTGCTACATTGTCTAAGAAAAGATCCATATTGGAAGTTGGCTGGGCTGATGTATACAGATTCTGATAAAACTGGGCAACATGCTGAGAGATTTCTTTTGGATTTTCATTGGGAGCATTATTAATCATTAATTTACATATGGAAGTCTTTTCGCCTGCCTTTTTTTCTAAATTAAAGAAATATTTTGTATTTTTCTCTCCCTTTTCCATCCATTTTCGTCTTGACCTTACAAACGTTCCCCGGGCCTTTTCCTCTTAGATACAGTCTAACTGCATTTGCAATGATGATAGCTCCAGTAATTCCTGATTAGTTAGTTAACTTTTTTTAGTATAATCCATTATTCCCTTTATGATGTCATATTCTTTCTCTCTTGGCACGAGCAATTTCTTTCCCCATTGAAATAGCCAAAAGCCTTAATCAAATTTCATTAGCTCCCAGTAACTTCCAAACGAATTCATAACACAGGCACAATTCCAGTATTTATCATTAATTCCTGCTACTTCCTTCTCTAGTAAAGTCTTGTTCATTTTCCAGTAACCTTTGCTAACTTTTTTTGTTGACAAACCATGCATATTTATCTTTATTGAGATCCCTTTGTGGTCTGTTAAAATCGATGGTTCAATGGAGTCTGTATCAACCTTGTCAGCCATATCTTCAGATATCAGCCAGAAATCAATACGGGATTGTATAGATAAATCTTTAGTACTCCATGTAAACATAATCTTATCTGGGTTCTTATGTCTCCAAATATCTAGAACACCTAACCTTAGACATATATTCCTTATCTCACAAACAGAATTGCTATCCTTAGGAGGTCATCTATCTAGATTATCATGTATTAAAATCTCCACCCCATATTACTTTGGCCAATGGAAATTTAGACATAATTTTACTTATTTTCCTCTCAATGTCTCTAAATAAAATACAGTTACTTGACTTGTTATTGGAAGCATAAGTATTTACAACAATGAATTGAACATGGTTGACATCTACCAATAGTATAATCCATCTCCCTGTATTATCTGCTTCATGACTCAATATATGACCCTTAAAGTTGCCTTTTAAAATAGCGACACCTGCTGACCGATTAGTACCAAATGAAAACCAAATATCATTCCCCCATTGACACTCCCAAAACGCAGTATCTGTGGAACAGGCATGAGTTTCTTGAATGAAATAAAAGTCGGCACTCTTACCCTTACAATACAAAAAAAAAAAATGTCCTTTTCAAAATATTACGGATTCCCCTGGCATTAATAGAAAAAACAGAAATGGACATTTACTATCAGTGACTATATGAAGAATATTAAACTTGTATACGTTCACACGAATCAGGGTCTCACAAAAAGAAAAGTTCTTACTAGTTGCAAATAAAAACAGTCCTTTGCACCACGCAAGTGGTTGACCTAAATTATATATATACATATTTTTATACAATTGCAAATAACATTGTACCATAGATTGGTAAAAACGAATAGCCATCAAGCTAGCTTTAAGTGTCAGTGTGAATTTCCCTGCCATACATTTTTTTTTAGATATTAAATAAGTTTGGCTCACACAAACAATGCTCTTTCCTCAAGAAATATAAAGATTTATCAGATGCAAATAAAACTCAGTCCTGCACAACTCACTTGATAAATCAAGCAGTCTAACAAACTAGGCGTCAGCGTGAATTTCCCTTCCATTACCAAAAGCCTTAGCTCCGGCAAAGTATGCACTTTTCCCTTCCTTCCTTGCTCTCTCAATCATCGGCCACAGACGATTCCGAGCTTCTTGATCCTCAGGTTGCAGCCACTGGTTGCAGCCACTGCTAGCTAGCCAACTCTACCAGCTAGCAGTACTGTATCATTTTTAGTCAATACGATTTTTGCAGCGTAAGCTTAACATTCTGAACTTTCGAGTTGTGTAGTCCACTTGTGTAGCTAGCAGGACTGACTTTGTGTTAGCTAGCCAACGTTTAATTACTTCTGCGTTATGAAAGGAACTAGACACGGACATGAATTATCCATTGGTAGTTTGTTGTAACCAAGTATTGGTGCTAACCGTGTGTTATTGGATGCTAGTTAGCTACGGCGTCATAGGATACGGTGCACTCGGTGGGTTTCACGGAAGAATACTGTACCAAGTTATCTAGCTGAATAAACTAAGTTTGAGCCTATTCCTGGAAACATTGAACCACTGTAGTTTACATCAATTATAATTTCTAAAGTGGAAGTTGGAATAGTTATATTTGAGTGTTTCAGTGAATGGTTAGTGAGGGAGGCCCTGCTCTCTCGTTTCCCCAGTGTTTAGTTAATTTTCATTCCAATCTCCTTTGCATTAGCGTAGCCTCTCCTGTAGCCCGTCAACTATGTGTCTGTCTATCCCTGTTCTCTCCTCTCTGCACAGGCCAAATAAACGCTTCACACCGCATGGCCGCTGCCACTCTAACCTGGTGGTCCCAGCGCGCACGACCCACGTTGAGTTCCAGGTCTCCGGCAGCCTCTGGAACTGTCGGTCTGCGGCCAACAAGGCAGAGTTCATCTCAGCCTATGCTACCCTCCAGTCCCTCGAGTTCTTGGCGCTGACGGAAACATGGATTACCACAGAAAACACTGCTACTCCTACTGCTCTCTCCTCGTCTGACCACGTGTTCTCGCATACCCTGAGAGCATCTGGTCAGCGGGGTGGTGGCACTGGAATCCTCATCTCTCCCAAGTGGACATTCTCTCTTTCTTCCCTGACCCATCTGTCTATCTCCTCCTTTGAATTCCATGCTGTCACAGTCACTAGCCCATTCAAGCTTAACATCCTTATCATTTATCGCCCTCCATGTTCCCTTGGAGAGTTCATCAATGAGCTTGACGCCTTGATAAGTTCCTTTCATGAGGATGGCTCACCCCTCACAATTCTGGGTGACTTTAACCTCCCTACGTCTACCTTTGACTAATTTCTCTCGGCCTCCTTCTTTCCACTCCTCTCCTCTTTTGACCTCACCCTCTCACCGTCCCCCCCCTACTCCCAAGGCAGGCAATACGCTTGACCTCATCTTTACTAGATGCTGTTCTTCTACTAATCTCACTGCAACTCCCCTCCAAGTCTCCGACCACTACCTTGTATTCTTTTCCCTCTCGCTCTCCTCCAACACTACTCACTCTGCCCCTACTTAGATGGTATTGCGCCGTCGCAACCTTTCTCTCCTATTGTAGAGAAAATTGGAAAGAGATTTAACTCCTGGTTTTTAAGAGATCTTTCTTTATCTGGACGTGTACTTTTATCAAAATCTGAAGGTCTGTCCAGATTAGTTTATACCTCCCTTGCCTTGGATGTTCCTCTGTCAGTAACTAAAATGGTTGATACGAAATGATTTAACTTCATATAGAGGAATAAACCACATTATTTTAGAAAAGCGGTAATATGTACCAAGGTGAGGGAGGGTTGAATGCTCTGGATTTTTAAGCCTCATAATATTTCAAATTAAATGAATGCAAAACTATTTAAGAAATAAGGATTGCATCTGGAATATCATCCCTAATTTAATATTCCAACAAATTGGTGGTCTAGAATTCTTACTCAAATACAACTTTGATGTGGGTAAAATCCCTATTAAGCTTGCAAACTTTCATAAACAAGTACTTCTAACTTGGAACCTCATGTACAAACACAATTTATCCCCTAATAGGTATACAATCTGGAATAATAAAGACATCAAATACAAAAACAAGTCTTTGTTTTTCCAGAACTGGTTTGACAACAACATTATTTGGGTTAAACAATTACTGAACAATGATGGACAACTATATGATTATCCAGAATTTATTAGAACACACAATGTTACATTCACTCCTGAGGAGTATCAAATTGTTGTTAGAGCTGTCCCTAAAGGTGCTATTCTTCTTTTAGGAGAATATAACAATACAACCAAGTGCAACTGTTGAGGATTTTGTAGCCTCAATACAATTAGAAGGAATTGACATTGTAAACTATAAATGTAATAACATGTATATAAGGAAACTATGTCAATATGTTACTATTCCCTCTGTTAAAATGTACTGGAATGCAGCCCGAGGACAAGTGAACTGGAACAAAGTTTCGTTGTTATCTGGTAAATATTGTATATCTAATAAGGTGAAAGAAGTATCATACAAACTCATTCATAGAATCTACTCTGTAAAGACCTTTATTATACACAGATTTAAAATAGCTATTGATAACAAATGTGTATTTTGTGATTGTGACCCAGAGACTCTTGACCATTTATTTTGGGACTGCTCTTATTTCAGAAGATTTTGGTGTGAGTTAGAAGATTTTAGTGTAAAAGAAACAACTATTAATGTAAATTTGAAAGACTATATTATGTTTTATTTTGAACCAAATGATATGGACCCTGATTTAACTTTCATTGTTAATTTGTTTATCTTTCATGGAAGATTCTTTGTCCATAAAATGAAGTGGGCAGAGAACAAACCCCTTTTCACATTATTTAAGATAGAATTGAAATATTATTTTGAAATGATCAGTAAACATCAAAAAAGCAATACGCACCATAAAAGTATTTAACAAATTGAATATGAATCTTGATATCAGGGGCGATAATCTGATATCAACTTTGGAGGGGACAATTACATGACATTTTCTCAAGAGCAATTCCTGAGGGGGACACCAAAAGTAGTGCTGTAACACATAGCCTACATTGTAATATGGTAAATGTATATTGAGGAACCAAAGAAATACGGTGTTTGCCCGTACTCCTAACTACCGGTACCCAAAACTACACAACTAATCACAACAGCAATACCATTGCCTTTAACAAATCTTAGTTCAGTCACCAGTTTAAGTTGAGAGTGGGGGTATCCATGGCATTTTCCAATTATGTTCCTATTTTACAAGTCAAAAAAATTGAGAACCTTTCATAATGTTGCCAAACAAAGACTCAACAAACTTACCTGAGACTCCCTGTCTCTGCCAGTCTGTCCCTGCATAGCTGTCCCCAACTCTGCTGTCTGTGTGCCATCTGTTGCCTGCTCTGCCTAATGACATCATTGTGAAACATTTCCATTAGAATTTCATTTCTTTCTTATGAACATTTTATCAACTAGTCTGAGATATTAGGCTACTAGGGTTCTTACTTTGCGTTTTGGTGTACTGAAAAATACTCTGATGTCCGTCTTTTATTTTTCTGCCATTTTTCTACCTGACTGGCTGGCTGGCTACACACACACACACAGTGTGTAGGTTATTTACAGTAGGAGATGGGCTTCTATCATCTTCTATCATTCTATTTGGGCTTCGATCTAAAAGGTAGCTAGCAAATGTGAAACGGATTAAAATGACAAGAGTTGACAGCTGTATGAGTTCACCATTTACACAACATATGCTGCAACCTTTTGTAATTTTAATAGTTTGTTTCATATTGGCTGGCTTCCAACAATAGCTGAATTTGCAAAGCTAGCGAGCACCAATTCAGTTTCAGTGGTGTTTGCTATAATCTTTGCTACCCGGGTTAAATAAAGGTGAAATAAAATAAATGAATAAAAGTTCCCTTGCGACAATTTAGCTTTTGCAACGAGACCATTAAATATATTTAAGACAATGGTAGAAGAGAGTGTAGTTCTGTTCAGTTTGGACTTCAGTTTATCGCTAACCTTATCACAGGGACTTTGAAGCACTAACTTACATCATCTGCATGCTGATCTTGGAATAAATTGACGATAGCAAAGATTCCATCTTTGACGACGCCACATAAATGGAATAGGTACTAGCTAGCTTAATAGTTAATATTTGCGCGCTAGCTCTGCATATTCAGCTAGTGTGTGTGCGCGATTGACTGGATTAACCTTACGTCAGTTACGTTCATTGAGTGCCTTTCAGACAGTAGACACGACCCCTCTGTTACCTTGCCAACTAAGGAACTGGCAGTGGATCAAACCATTGTGAGGCAAAGAGTGGGGGGGTCGCAATCTTTTGAAACTTAAAAACGCGCTATTAAGTGTCTATAATCAGCACAATTGCTTTCATTGCGTATTATTAATATTATTTAAATTACATAGTTATGTTTCAGTGATATATTGGGGGGGACAAATCATATTTTTCCCAGGATGGGAGGGGTCGTGTCCCCCCCGTCCCCCCCGGGATTTCCGCCCCTGCTTGATATGTAATACACCTGTCTTTTAGGTTTTGTACTCTTGTTTGTATATTTCTGTTTTTTTTGTATTTGTTGTGTTCATAATAAAAAAAAATATAATAAATTAAAAAAGAAGACGCATGCATATTGTCGGCCAGTCGGCCTACAAGTATTTTTGCAATAGAAATATAATCACTAAGATTGTGATTATAGCCAGTTTGTTTTACAAGTGTGTGCACAGTTAACAGGCATAGGCTGAATGCATTGCACTTCTCGTTGTGGCTGCACTTTGGATATTATTAATTTAATTTTGGACGTTGTGATAGCCATTTCATCCGAAACATTATTACCAATGCACAGTTGTCTGATTATGCATATGGAATAAATGCACTTCTTGTTGTTGTCGCATTTTGGATGTATTGTATTGTTATTGCTGAAAGAATTCAGTGCATGGGCACTGCCCGATGCTGAAGTATATCACCTTGGCACGTGAAAGGCGTTTTGTCATTGCCTTGTGGTCACTTGTATTAGGCTTATAGCTATTTTGTTGAATATTCTTTGGCCAAATTCAATTAAAAACTACATTTACATCGAAAAAGAACAACAACAAAAAAAACGTTATACTTTGTGAGAAAACCCTAAAATTGTTCCTCAGCTAGAAATGTTCCACCCTCTCATGTCGCCATCTTGACCATGTCCCTGATTTCATGGAGCTCTCCTGCGCATCATTTACTTCACAAAATCCCGCAAACGTGAAAACGCCAGAAATAAACATCGCGAGATTGTAAATATGTGTGAGAGTCAGAGATTTGAAAGCAGACGCTTTCATCCCAAACGATGTACAGTAATGCGTACATACATTTTACTTCTGGGTGGCCCAGGGAAATTAGACTTTTTCGAGCTTTTCGGAGCAATTTTTGAATCTCTTTCTTTGTAATACTGTATGTATTCAATCATTTCGAATTGATCACTTCCCACTGGGCACATACATCAATTCAATGTTTATTCCACGTTGGTTCAACGTAATTTAATGGAAATTACATGGATATTGTGTCACGATGAATTTTATCATCTGCAGTCAATTTAATGATGTTTTCATATGCCATGATTCTGACATTTGACATATGATCCTCATAGGATTAGGCTACATAATTACAGTAAATGTAATCTCAATTCAATACGATGTGCATATACTGTACATATAGCCAATATAGCTATTAAACCCATGTTCAGTGACTAATCTGTGACGCAAGTGGCCTAATATGTTTGTGACGTTCCATGGAACCCACGGTATTTGTTGGTGCTGACATCTTCAGGACAGGAATACCGGTTTACTTAACGGAGGAATAAACACACATGTTCATCATTGGTGTCTTAACCAGAACGGGGGAAAAATGCACTTTATTTATTTTTGCACATGCGCAGTCATACATCTCTCATATATGGCATGACTGTACCAGTGTAAGAACACAACTCAACAACATATTAGTCCACATGCCAACACCCCCACTTGCTCTTATACTGTACAAGTCGTATTCAACCTAACTTTATCAACACATTTAGCTTACAGTTATTCATCTCACAAATGTCAGTTTATATTCCAAACATGTAACCCAAGAATTTTTCATTTTTGAACTTCGTTACAGGTTTAGTCAAAACATCTGCAGCCATGTCTGCCGTTGGACAATATTCAATACTTATTTTACCATCACTGAGTGCAGATCGAATGAAATGATATCTGATGTCGACATGTTTACATCTCTGACGACATACTGGGTTCTTTGACAGAGCAATTGCACCTTGGTTATCTTCAAAGATTGTTACTGGTGTATATTGACACTCACTATCCATCTCGCCCAATAACTGTACAAGGTACAAACTTTCTTGTGTAGTAGCAGCCAGTGCCATGTACTCTGCTTCACATGTAGATAAAGCTACTGTTGGCTGCTTCTTAGACCTCCATGAAATGACAGGTCCACATTTAGTTAAACTAAAACAATACCCTGTTATGCTTCGTCTGTCACTTTGATCTGCTGCCCAATCAGCATCACTATATGCTACAAGGTTGAGTTTTTCCACCCCCTTTTTGTAACACAACTCCTGATTCATTGTTCCCTTCAAGTACCTCAACACATGTTTAGCTGTTATCCAGTGTTGCTCTTTTGGTTCTGATAGGTATTGTGACAGCTTGCTGACAATCCAACTGATATCCGGTCTTGTACATGTCATTACATATATCAAGCTGCCTATCACTTCACGATACCTTTTTGAATCAATAAGTTTACCATCACCATCAAAGTTTGGTTTTTGTTCACATGGTGTTGACCTTGTTTTACAGTCTGACATACCAAACCTTTCCAGTATCTTGGTTATATACCTTGTTTGGTTCATCGTTATTTTCCCTTCACTTTGTGTAAAATCAATGCCTAGGAAATGTCCAAGCCTCCCAAGATCTTTCATCTTAAATTTTTCACGTAACATTTCTTTTACACTTGTGAGTGAGTCACTATCACTAGCAGCGATAATTAGATCATCGACCCAAATTATCAAAATGATCCTTTCTGTTGCAGTTTGTTTGTTATAAACACAGTGATCAGCTGGGTTCTGTGTAAAACCATTTTCACTAAGGTGATCATGCAACATTTTGTTCCAGTTCCTTCCTGACTGTTTCAGGCCGTACAGTGACTTGTTCAGTTTGCAGACTAGTTGCTCACCTGTATCTGACCTGACTTCAAAACCCTCTGGTTGCTCCATGTACACTTCACAGTCAATAGGAGCATGTAGATATGCTGTTTTGACATCCATCTGATGTAACTCTAAGTCATACTGAGCTGCTAGCTGCATCAAACAGCGTACTGATGTCATATTTGCAGTTGGAGAAAAAGTCTCCTTATAGTCTATTCCTGCCACTTGACTATACCCCTTTGCAACATATCTTGCCTTGTATGTCTCAGTCTCATCTGAATTGTTTTTGACCGCATAGACCCACCTGCCCCCCACTGCATTTTTACCCTCTGGCAGTGTGGTTAATGTGAATGTATCATTTTCCCTAAGGGAATCCATCTCCTCCTTCATAGCAGTAGCCCAAATCTCTGATTTTGGTGAAATCATTGCTTCTTTGAAGGTTTGTGGTGCATTGCACATTACTCTGTAGCAGTAGTCAACACTAGGTGGTATCTGGTCATCACATTTCACTTTACACTCATAGTCTTTTAAGTACTGGGGTTTCTTCCTCGCTCTGTCTGGATAGCGTGGACTCTGACCATCTGATGTCTCAATTTGCACATCTTGTGTCTCTTCTGAGTTTTGATCTGCCATCTTGGCTTTCGGCATGGGGTTTTCAAATCTCTCCCCATGAAGATCATCACTGATTTCCAAATCTGTCTGAGTTTGGTGTTCGACTACACCTTTTGTAACACACTCGACTAATCTGTTTTTAAGAACTTTCCCAGTGTCTGGGTAGTAGACTAGGTATGCTGGACTATTTTTATCATACCCGACAAAAATACCCTTTTCACATCTTGAGTCTAACTTTTTCTTGTTCTGTCTATATGCATAGCAAACAGATCCAAATTCTTTCATCTTTGAAAGATCAGGCTTTCTCCCAGTAAACATGTAGTGTGGAGTCTGTCCTACACGCTTATTGTAACACCTATTGCGAATTACTGCAGCAGTCATTACAGCATATGTCCACAAGTTCTTTGGTAGGTTGCTTTCAAGTAGCATGCATCTTGCCATTTCGAACAATGTTCTCCAATTTCTCTCAGCCGTCCCATTTTGATGGGGTGAGTAAGGGGCTGAAGTTTCATGTCTTATGGCGTTCTTACTGAGCAGTGACTGGAACTCTTTGGCTGTGAATTCTGTGCCATTATCTGACCTGACACACTTTATTTTCCCATAAGGGGCCACATCAGCAATAAACTTCTCAGTAGCTTTTACAGTATCACTCTTTGCTTTTAGGAAATACACAAAAACTGCCCCTGAATAATCATCCGTAAATGCTAGAGTATATCTGAACCCATCTTTCGCCTCTGGCTCAATAGGGCCAGCCAAATCAGTGTGCACAAGCTCAAGAGCCGCTTTTGCTTTTTCATCAGGCTCTCTGTTTCTGCTCTGAACAAATTTTCCCTGAGTGCAGATTTCACAGTTGAGGGTAGATTTGTCAATCTTACCTGTGATTTTCATTCCCTCTGTCACATTTTCTAACTTTGACACATCCTCAAAATTACAGTGGCCAAGAATTTTGTGCCATGTGTGAATATCATAGCACCCATGACATCCATCATCATATTCATCACTTACAGTGTTAAGATAGTAAAGTCTATCGTACTCCTCGATGTCAAAAGTGGTACCGTTCTTGTGGATGAGCTTGTTACACCCCTGTCGAAAGTTGACTGAAGCTCCGTTGGCTGTCGCTGCTTTAACAGAGAAAATGTCCTGTGGAAACGACGGCACGTACAGCGCCTTCATCAGCGTTGTTTTTACCCGACGACCCGTGTTGTCTCTCAGGTAAACCTCCGCTGCACCTCTCCTCTCCGCGACACCATTCGTTCTTGTTCCGTCAGCCAGCTCCACGGAATGTTTTTCCGGTTTGAAAGTCTCGTCAAACTCCTTAAACTTCCCGATGTCCGTGACTATATGTGACGTTGCTCCCGTATCAACCATCAGCCCTTTCTGTTTCAGTCCACTAACCTGACAGTCACTTATTCTGAATGCAAATGAGTGGCTTTCAGCATCTGTTGCTTGTTTCACATTGTCTCTTCTTTTTCGTCTGCAATTTGCGTCAGTATGAGTGGAGCTCTTGCAAAAACTACACCACTTTCTCCGTTCTTTGCGCTCTCCAGTAACGGTACATTCCCGGGCCTTGTGCCCTTTCTGGCCACAGTTGAAGCAGGTTATCTCGGTCCCTTTATCTCTCCCTCTTGGCCAGCTAACTTTAATGTTACTTGCCTTCATCACGTTGTCGTCAGTGGAAATGGCGCTAAACTTCTCGGTGCTTTCATAGCTCCTCAACTTGGTTTTGAACTCGCCAAAAGTTGTCGGCTCGTCACTCTGCGTTATGTGGATGGCAAACGGCTTAAATGATTCGGGCAAACCTTTCAGAATCATTGCAATCAACAGCCCGTCACTTAAAGTCTCTTCAGCATTTCTCAGTGCTGTAATAGCCGTCTCAGCACGAATGATATAGTCCGTAACACTTTCGTCAGCGGCTTTCTGAAGAGAAGTTAGTTCAGTGTAGAGGCTAATCACACGTGGCTTCCCTTTACCTGCATAATGTTCCCTCAATATCTTCAACGCTTTTCTCCCATCATCTGCTGCTTCTCTCATTATCAGGGAAAGGCTTTTATCATCCAAAACCTGTATCAATTCGGCGTAGGCTTCTTCATTTTTCTCTCTGTCTTCTTCATCTTCATCCACGCTCAATATGGCGGCCTTTAGCCCAAGCAAACGCAAGTGCCCCAAAAACTTTGTCTCCCATAACTCGTACTTTTTTTCATCTCCGTCGAAATATAATCTATTCCATCGGCTTCCATGTTCCCTCCTGGGCCCATAACCTGTTGGTGCTGACATCTTCAGGACAGGAATACCGGTTTACTTAACGGAGGAATAAACACACATGTTCATCATTGGTGTCTTAACCAGAACGGGGGAAAAATGCACTTTATTTATTTTTGCACATGCGCAGTCATACATCTCTCATATATGGCATGACTGTACCAGTGTAAGAACACAACTCAACAACATATTAGTCCACATGCCAACAGTATTGTTTAAACTAGATTCTGATTGGCTTGCAGGTTATTCTACAGTGTAAATTATAAATGAAAACGTGCTTTTATATCAGTGTTACAGATTCACACTACCGAGCGTGTCTCAACCCGTACCGCGCTTTTATCTGCCTAAAGGTATCTTCACGCACGACTGGATAGTCCTTTTGGATACGCTTGTCCAAGGTAAGGATATGCGTCAAGCTGTAGCCTACTTTTAATGTTTTAGTTCCGAACTCAAGTTACTCCAGTCAAGTGATTAATCGTAAAAGTTAGTTGTTTTGACTGAGCAGTCCAATGGCCAATGCTGTTTTGGGACTATGAGATCCTCGGCTATATACTCTGATGAGCAAATAACGTGCATAGATTATGCATTAGGCATTGCACAAATCAGTGTTTAGGTCAGAATATAAAGTTGCTACTTCCGTCAACTCAAGTTACTCAAGTCAAGTGATTAATCGTAAGAGTTAGTTGTTTTGACTGTCAAAACAAATAACTTTGATGGAATATTCCAAATTACAATGGCAATAATGCATCACAACTTCACAATATTACTTGTATTTCAATGATTCATCCAGGCCCAAGACATAAAGTCGCCTGAAAGCTGTGTAGCAATCATTCCATTGCTGACCCATAGGATGGTAATCACATACATGATTGGCTTAATCTAGAATCATGGATACCTTTCATGTGAGTTCTCACACACCAGATTTTTTTACATACCTCAGAAGGAAGATACCTCAATATCTGGAAGCACTGTCTCATGTACAATTGTTAATGCTATCTCTGAAATGTCTAACAAAATGTTGACCTGATCATTTCATCAAGACCTTCTCATCAGAAGTTGGAACTAGTGGTCAACATTGGGGCAATGCAGCCCAAAATAACAGGGGCCAATATTTTCATGGAGGTACGCGCTACACTTCTGATGGGTTTAAAGATTGTATTACATTATCTAAAAGTGAGAAAGTAAACCCCAGCTGTAGTTATTATTTTCACAGGGAAGGACAATCCCCATTATGACATGAACGTTTCATTGCTGAACAACCATAGATATTTTTCTTCTAATTTGGCTCCCGTTCCTCCAACAGGGAGCAAGACCTGCCAGCAGAGCTCACTGGAGCAGGGAGACATCCCGTCATCCTTTTGGCGCCTGACAAAGTACACTTTTTTTCTTCTAAATAACTCTATAGTAACATCTTCTGCACAAAGTTACATTCCTAATAGGATTGGTGTTAAGTGAGAAAGAATCCTATAGATGGTCCCATGGGCATGGTCTGAAGCCTCTCTTCATCGCAGTATGCTGAACCACCTGATTTCTTGCAGGCTTGAGATTCAGATCCTGCTGAACGATGTTAAGCAGTCGATTAACCACATGCAGGGGACGCTGAACACCTTGCAGGGGCAGTGTATTGAGTTGCAGACTGCCATATCTAAGGTAGTGTCAGATGAGTCTCAGATACAGAAGAATAAGTCTATGATGTTATGGTGATAATGATTGAGATGGTGATTATAATAATGATGACTAACGGTACCCCACCCTACGGGCGGTAAATCATTGGATCTGATTAATTCAATTCAATGCAATTCAATCTTAGAGGACTGCAACCATAGAAATACAATGTATTTACACTAATAATAAGCTATTGTCAACTTCCCGTCTATGGTTATCTTGCTCATTGCTCACTGTCAATTGCTGATTGTTACCCTATGTGTGCAACTATTACTGATTTCTCACAGAATAATTATTTGGTTGCAAATGTACCTGAGGCCATGTAAATAATTGTTAGGCTACTCATTTTGAATCCACCGGTGGCAACTTGTGTGACCATAAAAGTCTGTGTGCGACTGGGCACAGTAAAATAATTTGGTTACTGACCTGCCCTACATCATAGAAGGCCCTTCAAGTCGGAACTAGGAAATTCTGACATTTCTGACTCGCTAACTCGTTATGGAATGATGATTTCAAGTTTCCCACTTGTGAAGTATGAGAATCAACCAGTAGGAAGCTCTACACTAATAACTTACATTCATTTCAAATCTGAGGTTCCAAGTTTCCGATGGCATGTGAATTTTTCAATAGTTGCCATGGTAATTTTGAATGTTCAGTCAGTGAGCATTATGGGTAATTGTCCTACATACTTACATGAAATGCTGTAGTAACAGTGCCATTCCAAACACAATAAATGTGAAAATTAACAAAGATACAAAATATTGCTTAAGTGAAGAAAATCAGCTCAAAATTGTAGGAGGAAATGCCCCTGCAGCAGGGAAGCTTACGGTATTATAATATATTGTAGATAACGTTAATATAATTTGTGTATTTACATTATCAGTACACATACAAATGAAAGTATATGCTAGGGATTGATCTACACTGAGTGAACAAAACATTAAGAACACCTATTGAGTTGCCCCCCCCTTGCAGTTCTTGACACAAACCGGTGCGCCTGGCCTACTACCAGGCGCACCGGTTTGCTTATTCACACTCTGAATGACACACATACACAATCCATGTCTCAATTGTCTAAAAATCATTCTTTAACCTGTCTCCTCCCCTTCATCTACACTAAGAAGATTTAACAATTGACATCAATAACTGATGATAGCTTTCACCTGATTAATCTATGTCACGGAAAGAGATGGTGTTCTTAATGTTTAACACACTCAGTGTATGTGTCAATGATGTTATAGATTCCAAGTGGTTGATTTTTTAGGGAATTACTATATGCTCTATGTTATACCTGCAGATCATCACAGCAGCCGAAGTTGCTGCACAGAGGGAGGAGATCCTCCAAACAGCAAGTGTCCCTGCACAGAGGGAGGGGATTCTCCAAACAGCCAGTGTCCCTGCGCAGAGGGAGGGGATTCTCTCAGCAGCTAGCATCAATGCACAGAGGGAGGAGATCCTCCGATCATCAGGCCTCCTCCCTGCACAGAGGGAGGGGATCCTCCAAACAGCCAGTGTCCCTGCGCAGAGGGAGGGGATTCTCTCAGCAGCTAGCATCAATGCACAGAGGGAGGAGATCCTCCGATCATCAGGCCTCATCCCTGCACAGAGGGACGGGATCCTCCAAACAGCCAGTGTCCCTGCGCAGAGGGAGGAGATCCTCCAAACAGCCAGTGTCCCTGCACAGAGGGAGGGGATTCTCTCAGTAGCCAGCATCAATGCACAGAGGGAGGAGATCCTCCGATCATCAGGCCTCATCCCTGCACAGAGGGAGGGGATCCTCCAAACAGCCAGTGTCCCTGCGCAGAGGGAGAGAATCGTACCAATGGCCAGCGTCCCAGCGCACAGCGAGGGGATTGTCCCAAAGGCTAGTGTCCCTGCTGAGAGGGAGGAGGTCCTCCGAGCATCAGGCCTCATGCCTGCACATAAGGAGGGGATCCTCCGAGCATCAGGCCTCATCCCTGTACAGAGGGAGGGGATTCTTCCAGCAGCTTCTATCACTGCGCGGAAGAAGAAGATCCTCAGAGCATCACACGTCACCCATGCACAAAGGGAGTTGATCCTCCTGATGGCCAGTGTCACTGCGCAGAGGAAAGGACTCTTCCCAAAGGCCAGCGTCCCTGCGCACAGGGAGTGGATCGTCCCAAAGGCTAGTGTCCCTGCAGAGAGGGAGGAGATCTTCCTCACAACCAGTGTCCCTGTGAAGAATGGAAACAATCATCCACAACCACCTCCCATCATCCCCATGGTGGCACCACTGTGGAAATGGGATGGTGGAGCATGTACTCCACCTGTGGATTTCTATTCCAAGAGAAGAGGTCACTTAACCTTACCTAATTAGTAAAGAAATTACCATTGTGATAGCGTGAGAATAAGTTGTGATAGATTAAATGTATGGCTCATGTGAGTATATAGCTGTAATACTTTCATGCATTTTCTCCATACAACAGGTTTAGCTCCATTTTACTTTTACATTTTAGTCATTTAGCAGACGCTCTTATCCAGAGCGACTTACAGTAGTGAGTGTATACATTTTCATATTCAGGTGAATCTCTCCAGGATTTCGCATGGGTTTTTTGGATATTAGCTGATAAATATGCTAGATTTTGCAGCGACAATTATGACATTTTGCATAGCAATATGCAATTGTTTTGTCCAATTTGTTGCAAAAATGCGCTGACAAGGAAAAAACTGTGTTGACGTCTGGCTTGATTGAACCATATTATGCAGTCAATGTGCGGTGATTGGTTGAAATTGCGAGCCCTCTTTTTGTACTGTGGTAATGGGTCAGTTCTATGCAATAATATTGTGATGACGTGACTATTTTATTCAGAAATAGTTTGGTGATTGGTCAAATTTGTAAGCCCTCACATAATATGCAGGGAATTGTTGACTTTGCAACCAAAACAATGCGATCGCAGAGTCCTGGAGTAACCTCCCAGTAATCCCTGTGACTGCGTGTTGGTTAAGATTGGGTTGTAACAGAGTATCAGAGCGAGACGTTTCTACCTGGCAGCTAGTAATTGTTCTGTGTGGTGACATGAGCAGAGTGGCCTGACTTCTCCCACTTATTACAGATGTCCGACTTAGATATGTTGAGCATCCTGCTATGATGTCCATCACCAAGCCGGAACATTCCGATGCCAACCCTCAGTGCCAGACTGGCAGCCGGCCGGTGGCTGAGCCCGAGACCCCTGCTGTTCACAATAACAGTGGAGGCTGGCTCAGCTGGGTCTTTGGGAGTGGAAGAGTTAATAAGAAGGAGGTTCATCTACCTGAGGACAAAGACAGATCTGTAAGGAACTGGTTATTAACACTTTATTCTATGTAGAGACAATTGAGTGGATTAAAAAAAAGACAATTTGTGGCTTGCTTCACATTGCTAATATCTTCTTCCTCAGATTGTCTGGGATCCAACTCTGCACAGATGGGTTAACAAAACTGAGCCCAAGGCTGTGGTACACACTTAAATTCAAAGAAATAAAAACAGTGAACAACCATTGTATTTCAACTGTGATAATATTACTAACAATTTGGAAAATGTGTTGATGTGTTTTACAGAACAAGTGTGTACCACCACCTCCACCGATGGGGACCTATGGATATCAGGGGAACACTGGCAGTGTCCCCAAAGGAGTGAATCCTTACTCTATGAAAGCAGGTGAATATTGCTTTAGAATACATGTGGTTTAACCAAGACTGTGTCAGCCAATCATAGATGTCCCTGGTGGTCCCCTGCTAACACCTTTCCCACTACCAGCAGGTCTATGGGGCAGCAGATACCCTACAATGCATGACAATGATGGGACCAACTCAAAGCCTCCAAGCAATGGGCCTGGACTGCTTCCTAGACAGCTCTCTGGCTTGCTCCCTCCTTCACACTTTGACCTCATGGCACCAATGGTTGTGCCACCTGACACTCTACCCTACTGAGGTATGACTCTGGAAAATCCTTCCAAATTGTATCCATTCATCATTAACTGAGATTTTACTTTAACATAGCAAATGGCTGAAGTAGCAAAGATGTTAACTATTTTTTATTTTTGTCCAACAGGCCATTTGCCCAGAGGGGATTTGCCATACATAGATTTTTTTCAGCATTAAAAATGTATTAAAACACACTTTTAATTAAATCTCTCCTTTGTGTCCTCATGTTCACATTAATTTGATGTGTTCTATCATCATTTACAATGCTTATTGCTTCTGCATTGCTTTACGTTACAGACAAGTATACTGCTTAAAACAATAAAGGGAACACTAAAATAACACATCCTAGATCTGAATGAATGATATAATCTTATTAAATACTTTTTTCTTTACATAGTTGAATGTGCTGACAACAAAATCACACAAAAATAATTAATGGAAATCCGATTTATCAACCCATGGAGGTCTGGATTTGGAGTCACACTCAAAATTAAAGTGGAAAACCACACTACAGGCTGATCCAACTTTGATGTAATGTCCTTAAAACAAGTCAAAATGAGGCTCATTAGTGTGTGTGGCCTCCACGTGCCTGTATGACCTCCCCACAACGCCTGGGCATGCTCCTGATGAGTTGGCGGATGGTCTCCTGAGGGATCTCCTCCCAGACTTGGACTAAAGCATCCGCCAACTCCTGGACAGTCTGTGGTGCAACGTGGCGTTGGTGGATGGAGTGAGACATGATGTCCCAGATGTGCTCAATTGGATTCAGGTCTGGGGAACGGGTGGGCCAGTTCATAGCATCAATGCCTTCCTCTTGCAGGAACTGCTGGCACACTCCAGCCACATGAGGTCTAGCATTGTCTTGCATTAGGAGGAACCCAGGGCCAACCGCACCAGCATATGGTCTCACAAGGGGTCTGAGGATCTCATCTCGGTACCTATTGGCAGTCAGGCTACCTCTGGCGAGCACATGGAGGGCTGTGCAGCCCCCCAAAGAAATGCCACCCCACACCATGACTGACCCACCGCCAAACCGGTCATGCTGGAGGATGTTGCAGGCAGCAGAACGTTCTCCACGGCGTCTCCAGACTCTGTCACGTCTGTCACATGTTCTCAGTGTGAACCTACTTTCATCTGTGAAGAGCACAGGGCGCCAGTGGCGAATTTGCCAATCTTGGTGTTCTCTGGCAAATGCCAAACGTCCTGCACGGTGTTGGGCTGTAAGCACAACCCCCACCTGTGGACGTCGGGCCCTCATACCACCCTCATGGAGTCTGTTTCTGACCGTTTGAGCAGACACATGCACATTTGTGGCCTGCTGGAGGTCATTTTGCAGGGCTCTGGCAGTGCTCCTCCTGCTCCTCTATGCACAAAGGCGGAGGTAGCGGTCCTGCTGCTGGGTTGTTGCCCTCCTACGGCCTCCTCCACGTCTCCTGATGTACTGGCCTGTCTCCTCGTAGCGCCTCCATGCTCTGGACACTACGCTGACAGAAACAGCAAACCTTCTTGCCACAGCTCGCATTGATGTGCCATCCTGGATGAGCTGCACTACCTGAGCCACTTGTGTGGGTTGTAGACTCCGTCTCATGCTACCACTAGAGTGAAAGCACCGCCAGCATTCAAAAGTGACCAAAACATCAGCCAGGAAGCATAGGAACTGAGAAGTGGTCTGTGGTCACCACCTGCAGAACCACTCCTTTATTGGGGGTGTCTTGCTAATTGCCTATAATTTCCACCTGTTGTCTATTCCATTTGCACAACAGCATGTGAAATTTATTGTCAATCGGTGTTGCTTCCTAAGTGGACAGTTTGATTTCACAGAAGTGTGATTGACTTGGAGTTACATTGTGTTGTTTAAGTGTTCCCTTTATTTTTTTGAGCAGTGTATATATTATACACATATATTTTATTTTAGACATTAGAAAAACATATTTTTGTGCATTTTGGATGTCCTACATTTACTTACTGTACAGACAAGTAGATTTTATACACATATTTAGATTTTTTTTATTTTTTTTATGTATTCCATAGACATAACGAAATATATTTAGATGCATTTTGAATTCCTAAATGTCAATATTTTTATTTTCTGTGTCACGTGTTTATGCCCATTTATGTACATCCTGTATATGTTACCCTTCCAATGAGCTTATCATATAAACTACAACGCGAAAAGTACGGTTTACTTCACTTTTAATCATGTCAGCACAGGTAACAGCCATTTACAGTCTTTGTTTACATTTACATTACATTTAAGTCATTTAGCAGATTCTCTTATTCAGAGCGACTTACAAATTGGTGCATTCACCTTATAATATCCAATGGAACAACCACTTTACAATAGTGCATCTAAATCTTTTAAGGGGGGAGGGGGGGTTAGAAGGATTACTTTATCCTATCCCAGGTATTCCTTAAAGAGGTGGGGTTTCAGGTGTCTCCGGAAGGTGGTGATTGACTCTGCTGTCCTGGCGTCGTGAGGGAGCTTGTTCCACCATTGGGGTGCCAGAGCAGCGAACAGTTTTGACTGGGCTGAGCGGGAACTGTGCTTCCTCAGAGGTAGGGAGGCGAGCAGGCCAGAGGTGGATGAACGCAGTGCCCTTGTTTGGGTGTAGGGCCTGATCAGAGCCTGAAGGTACGGAGGTGCCGTTCCCCTCACAGCTCCGTAGGCAAGCACCATGGTCTTGTAGTTTATCATTCTTACTCTTCCCAATTCACTTAAACTATATTTCTTTATTTCCCATGGGCTTCACCAGAGTACCCCCTAGTGGCTGGAATACAAGTGTATTAAGCCCCTTACAACACCCCCCTGCAAAAACAAACAAAATGTTGTCCCAAACATTTCACTGGCCTCAAAACTATAAACACATCAGAACGTCTCTAGTTGGTATCCTGATAAGAGCTTGGCAGCCCTAAAGCGTTATTGGTTAGAATGTGTCTGGGCCTCCTCTGCCGGGCTGAACGGCGGGGCAAGGTCATGGGTGACCCCAATGAATCAGTGTCCACTTCATCATGAGATGATTGAGTCTCTGAGCCCTCAGCTGTTTCCATATTTACCCCTGTCCTCTCCGGGCTCTCTCTGAGGACTGGCTGGCACTCCTTCACAGTGAAGTTTCTATCAGTCTGACGCCGTTCCTCACTATTATCTGATACTAGTTGTGTGCTACTCTGTCTGCTCTCTTCATCCCTATGTGGCCTATTGATGAATACTGGATAAGAATCCTCATCTGAGCTCTCACACTCAGCGCTCTCCCCATTTTGCTGATTTTGCTGGGGTGGTTCCCTTCTCCACAGACCTCTACTGGGTATTTCAACAGGTTCCTCAAATGGTAGGGAATTACATGACATGAGCATATTGCGATGCAGAACCCGGGCCCTGCCTGTACCCCTCTCGGGTTTGACCTCATAGACAGGGCTGTCATCACCTTTCCTGGTTACCACCACATGTATTTGGTCCTCCCAGTGTGATCTTAGCTTTCCCGGCCCCCCACGTTCTGACATGTTCCTCACCAGTACACGATCCCCTGAGACCAGAACCGAACTCCTTTTCTTCCGATCGTAGTAGGCTTTTCCCTTTGCTGTTGATTTCTCCATGTTTCTACTGGCGATGTCATAGGCTTCAGCCATCTGTTGCTGCCACTTCTTAGCATAATCCTGGTATGATTTCTCCTGTTCCTTTATCTGTAACCCAAAGACAAGGTCAAGAGGTAGCAGTGGAGCCCTTCCAAACAGCAGGAAATACGGTGAGAACCCAGTAGCATCCATGGTGGTACTTTTTTGCTACAGTTTTCCTTGACCTATTTCTGGTGGGGTAGGCTTGTGCAAGTTTTGTAAAGTTAGCTAAAATAACTCAAATGTACTCGTAGCCCCCTCTGCTTTTCTCCAAATGCACATAGTCAATTGAAATCATCTGGAAAGGAGCTGTAGCTCGTACATGTTGCATTGGGGCCCTAGTTATTACACTGGGTTCCTTTTGTTTGATACACTTACACACTTTGGTGATAAAGTGTTCAATGTCATGTTGCATGCGCGGCCAATAAAAGCATTCTCGTGCTAAGTTCAACACTCTTTCTGTTCCTAGATGGGCCATTTCACTGTGTAAGTTCTTGTATATCAGTGTTCTATACTGACTTGATACCACAACTTGTGTCGTTTTCGCTGTTTTCCTTTTTAATGTTCCATCTGGTGAGACATGGAGCCTGTTCCACTCTTGCAGTAACTGTTTGACTTTGTAGGACTCTTGTTGACATTCTGTTGGTTTAGACTTAGTCCTTTGACTTTTCAGTTCCAAGATTCTCGATACAGCCGCATCCTTTAACTGAGCCTGCATGATATCGTGTGGAGACAGTCGGCCTGTAACTGTTCCCCCCCACCATGACAGCTCATCTTGCACTGATGGCCTTAGTGTGACCGTGGATATCCACATTACACAGTCATTCTGCTCTCTGAACAATATTGAGTGTTGCTTTTACCATTTCAAGTGAGTGTTTCTCAGTGCATTCTTCCATGTAATGTTCAACATTTTCTCCATTCCTCAGTTATGATGGATACCTGAGCCCCTGTGTCTTTACACCCTCCATATAACACCACACTTGACATTTTTTACCAATGAGCTGTGCTATATTACAATGTCCTGTGGTAGCTGGGGTAGTTGGTGTAACAGTGTAGGTTCCGTCCCTCTCTTCGCCCCAACCCGGGCTCGAACCAGGGACCCTTGCACACATCAACAACTGACGCCCACGAAGCATCGTTACCCATCGCGCCACAAAAGCCGCGGCCCTTGCAACACAAGGGGAAACCCTACTTCAAGTCTCAGAGCGAGTGACGTCACTGATTGAAATGCTATTAGCGCGCACCACCGCTAACTAACTAGCCATTTCACATCGGTTACATTGGCCCCCACTCGCTCTGTGTCATGGGACAAGGGGAGTTGTGGTCAGTCTTGCGAGCAGTCTTACATGTATGTTGGTGCTGTTTCCAATGATCCTGTTAGCACACTTTGGAACAATAGGCAGCTTTATGACACAATGAACACAACTTCAACTCTGAGATTCTCTCTACCTTTGCACTGCAGCCACTGCAACACTGAATGAAACTAGATGTATCTGAGGTCACTCCCCGTTCCATGGTTGTGACCCCCAGGCGTTTCCCGATGGATGTGCGTTGCCCCTGATCCTACATCCTACTGCCCAATGGCTATCACTGCCACATTTGTAGCAATGATGGCAAGTCTGTTGACCAGTCTCATAACAACTTTTGCATTTTCTTTTCTCCCTGTTGGTTGGACTTGGTTTTCTGTTGGAGGCATTCCTAACTGAACTGTCACCCTGGCCCTGCACTGACTGTACTAATGAGGCAACCTGACAGGTCAGTTGTTTGATTACTTCTGTCGTGTCTTTGGGCACCATTAACTGAAGACATGTTTATCAAAATAACTCCCTGTTATTATTATTACGCGATTAAACTGATTAATCGTTTAACTGTAATTAACTAGGAGATCGGGGCACCAAGGAAAGTATTCAGATTACAAAGATATAATTTTCCTAATATAACTTTCCTATATTATAACATATATTATATTATAGTATAGGCCGATTATCTTCTGGTTTAAATGGTGTATTTTACCTCGCTCCCGTCTCATTCCAAACGTCGTAAATTGTTGTATCTGCACGAACCCAGTCTTTACTAAAAGTCATCCATACATCAATTGTCTTAAAATCATTTATTTACTAAACTAAGTAATTCACAGAAAGCATACAAACAGTAATTATCGTCACAAAGAATTGGTAGAGAAATGTGCCCTAGTGGGCTAAACCGGCATGGCTGGTGTCTTGTTAAAACAAAGGGTCATAAAGGGCAGCTGAGAAGACCCTACAGAGTTGATAAATATTAACAATTGATATGCTAATCCTTTGCACATGAACGCTCACTCATTCGGGAACAATTGCAATCAATATATATATTTACGCTCAGTGTGTCGTCGGGATCCTTGTTGGAGAGTTTTTGTCCTGTTGGAGAGTTTTTGTCCGCGTTTTCTCTCTCGGTTAGAATGGATCTTTCAAAGCGACATTCATTAGCGTCGTTATAGAATGGATGTTTCGTCGGTCTTCACATTCAATGATACCGAATTCTAGCTGCTGACTAGTACTTAATATCAAAGACTTGTTCTTATTCTGTATCGATAGTTTAACCACGTGGTATGGTTAAAGTTCAGTAGAGGAATACATGGTCAAACCTATTGGCCAACTCGTAATGGAGTGGAGGCCTGGTCTGAAGAAAGTAACCCTGGGTGGGGGTTTTATTCGGAATGACAGAAAAAGGCTGTCTCATGACGACAGGTCTTGTCTGTGTCCCTGGGGGCGTGCCGATGACTGAGTTAAGCTTTGAACAGAAATACAATTCTATCACATTAACATCAGTACATAGCCTCTCAACATATTCCAAATAGCTTTAATCTTATTAAATCATTGTATACAACCATTTAGATGCAAGTCCCATAGCTGAGGCTATTATATAAACCTTAGTATGGTAATATGGTACTATTGTCTCCAATGGGTATCACAAAATTGTACCAAGCGGACCAGTTCGTAGCTGGATTCTTCACCGATCTTTTATACCATCTCCAGAACATAAATGTCGTTCGGTTCCCCAATTCTGTGAGTTGGAAGAATTTCCTTTGTCTCTCTATGAAACCCCTCTCTGTCTCAACTGGGCCAAGCGGCAGGACATTCTCCTTTAGAATTTTATGACCGCCTTCACAGGGCCTGGGTAGGGAGAGGTAGGTAGGGGGATGGTGCAAGGGGGAGGGGGTCAACTGTGCTCCCTGTTCCCAGAGAGAGGGCAACGTCATGACACTTCATTGCTCGCATCAATTTTACTTAGGAGAGGATTATATTTATTTTGTTTTCGGACTGTGGTCTGTGAGGGCTCTGCCTGTTCACATTCCTTTCCTCTATCCCGGTTATCCTCACTCTATACTTCGTTCACTCGTGTGAGTGTGAGCTTACGGGAAATCCTGGCCTTTTGCATGCGTTCGCTTTCATTGCCCTGGGCAATTTGCATTTTCTCAAGCAACAGTTCATCACTGGTGTTAATATTCTGGAGATGCACTCTCATCTCTTCCCTGACATTATCATTTGTTAATCCTGTAACAATGGCCTGCAGGCATTGACTCTTGACTAACTGTGCCATATTTCAGTCCTGATTGGGCACGAGCTGAGGCTGATAACACTTTCTGTCTCAGGTTAAAGACTCGGACTAGGATGTCCAAGGCAGTGTTGCTTTAGTCAACTTGTGATAAAGTTCAGTAGCATCCCTCTCTGCATAATGTGTCCTCAAGATATGTGTCCCCCAGATAACTCCTCATCTTAAGCCCTGGGCTCACAGCTCTGATTACTGCTTCTATGATTTCTAATTCATGGTATCCTTTTCTCCGTCCATTTTCAATATGATGTTCTAGGCTGCTGAAGCTGAGCTTATCTTTTTGATTTTGATCTCCGATCTGTCCATGAATTTTAAAGTCTTTATAACTGGACATACTCAATCCATTCTCTCTCTGTGGTGGGTGCCTTTCTGGAGCTGAGACCACTTCTCTGCTGGGCTGAGGAGCCCCTCCCTCTTCTTTTCGTTCTGCCGCAGCTCTCGTCTCTCCGCTGGGTTCGCTTTCGCCGACTGGCTGGGACTTGTAGGCAGACTTTCACAGTATCCTCAGAGTCCGACATTCCTTTGATTTCGCCTTTCAGTTGAAGCAGCCAAGACATTCCCTCATCCTCTGATTCCATTAAATCCTCCTTCTCACAGTAATCTTCCATCAATTAGCGCGATGGCTCTTTCCTTTTACTTCAGGCATCTACACCTCCTATTCCACAACGTACACACAAGTGCCGTAAATTGTCCTCAGTTAAAGTCCATAAACTCTGTTCGATTTCATCCAACAACATTTCCCTCTCTCGACTCATATTGTCCTACTCACGTGGCAACAACGACAATGCAGGCAATGGCAAGATAGCTACACTCCGTTAGGTGGTTAGCCTGCTAACGTTAGCTAGCTAGCTACTCTCCCAATGTCTCTCACTCGTTGTCCGTTCCAGGAATATGGGCTGGTGCTCATATGAAAATAAATCTCAGCGGTGTCTCCAAATTTGTTACCCTTCCAAGGAGCTTATCATATAAACTACAACGCGAAAAGTACGGTTTACTTCACTTTTAATCATGTCAGCACAGGTGACAGCTGTTTACAGCTTTTCTTTAGTTTTTCATTCTTACTCTTCCCAACTCACTTAAACTATATTTCTTTATTTCCCATGGTGTCACGACTCCTGCCGAAGTCGGTTCCTCTTGTTCGGGCGGCGTTCGGTGGTCGACGTCACCGGTCTTCTAGCCATCGCCGCTCCACCTTTCATTTCCCATTTGTTTTGTCTTGTTTTTCCACACACCTGGTTTTACATCCCCTCATTACTCTACGTGTATATTATCCTGAGGTCCCCTCGTGTCTGTGTGTGGTATTGTTAATTCGTTTTGTGTGTGACGCTACAGGCTAGTTTTGCGCCGGGTATTATGTTAACCCGTGGTTTTTGTATTTTGCACTATTTTCTTGTAGTCATAGCAGATAATATTTTAATTTTTGGTGACTTTAACATTCACATGGAAAAGTCCACAGACCCACTCCAAAAGGCTTTCGGAGCCATCATCGACTCAGTGGGTTTTGTCCAACATGTCTTTGGACCTACTCACTGCCACAGTCATACTCTGGACCTAGTTTTGTCCCATGGAATAAATGTTGTGGATCTTAATGTTTTTCCTCATAATCCTGGATTATCGGACCACCATTTTATTGCGTTTGCAACAAATAATCTGCTCAGACCCCAACCAAGGAGCATTTAAAGTTGTGCTATAAATTCTCAGACAACCCAAAGATTCCTTGATGCCCTTCCAGACTCCCTCTGCCTACCCAAGGACGTCAGAGGACAAAAATCAGTTAACCACCTAACCGAGGAACTCAATTTAACCTTGCGCAATACCCTAGATGCAGTTGCACCCCTAAAAATTAAAAACATCTGTCATAAGAAACTAGCTCCCTGGTATACAGAAAATACACAAGCTCTGAAGCAAGCTTCCAGAAAATTGGAACGGAAATGGCGCCACACCAAACTGGAAGTCTTCCGACTAGCTTGGAAAGACAGTACCGTGCAGTATCGAAGAGCCCTCACTGCTGCTCGATCATCCTATTTTTCCAACTTAATTGAGGAAAATAAGAACAATCCGAAATTTCTTTTTGATACTGTCGCAAAGCTAACTAAAAAGCAGCATTCGCAAATGGAGGATGGCTTTCACTTCAGCAGTAATAAATTTATGAACTTCTTTGAGGAAAAGATCATGATCATTAGAAAGCAAATTACGGACTCCTCTTTAAATCTGGGTATTCCTCCAAAGCTCCATTGTCCTGAGTCTGCACAACTCTGCCAGGACCTAGGATCAAGGGAGATACTAAAGTGTTTTAGTACTATATCTCTTGACACAATGATGAAAATAATCATGGCCTCCAAACCCTCAAGCTGCATACTGGACCCTATTCCAACTAAACTACTGAAAGAGCTGCTTCCTGTGCTTGGCCCTCCTATGTTGAACATAATAAACGGCTCTCTATCCACCGGATGTGTACCAAGCTCACTAAAAGTGGCAGTAATAAAGCCTCTCTTGAAAAAGTCGAATCTTGACCCAGAAATTATAAAAAACTATCGGCCTATATCGAATCTTCCATTCCTCTCAAAAATTTTAGAAAAAGCTGTTGCACAGCAACTCACTGCCTTCCTGAAGACAAACAATGTATACGAAACGCTTCAGTCTGGTTTTAGACCCCATCATAGCACTGAGACTGCACTTGTGAAGGTGGTAAATGACCTTTTAATGACGTCAGACCGAGGCTCTGCATCTGTCCTCGTGCTCCTAGATCTTAGTGCCGCTTTTGATACCATCGATCACCACATTCTTTTGGAGAGATTGGAAACCCAAATTGGTCTACATGGACAAGTTCTGGCCTGGTTTAGATCTTATCTGTCGGAAAGATATCAGTTTGTCTCTGTGAATGGTTTGTCCTCTGACAAATCAATTGTAAATTTCGGTGTTCCTCAAGGTTCCGTTTTAGGACCACTATTGTTTTCACTATATATTTTACCTCTTGGGGATGTCATTCGAAAACATAATGTTAAATTTCACTGCTATGCGGACGACACACAGCTGTACATTTCAATGAAAGATGGTGAAGGCCCAAAATTGCCCTCGCTAGAAGCCTGTGTTTCAGACATAAAGAAGTGGATGGCTGCAAACTTTCTACTTTTAAACTCGGACAAAACAGAGATGCTTGTTCTAGGTCCCAAGAAACAAAGAGATCTTCTGTTGAATCTGACAATTAATCTGGATGGTTGTACAGTCGTCTCAAATAAAACTGTGAAGGACCTCGGCGTTACTCTGGACCCTGATCTCTCTTTTGAAGAACATATCAAGACTGTTTCAAGGACAGCTTTTTTCCATCTACGTAACATTGCAAAAATCAGAAACTTTCTGTCCAAAAATGACGCAGAAAAATTAATCCATGCTTTTGTTACTTCTAGGCTGGACTACTGCAATGCTCTACTTTCCGGCTACCCGGATAAAGCACTAAATAAACTTCAGTTAGTGCTAAATACGGCTGCTAGAATCCTGACTAGAACCAAAACATTTGATCATATTACTCCAGTGCTAGCCTCCCTACACTGGCTTCCTGTTAAGGCAAGGGCTGATTTCAAGGTTTTACTGCTAACCTACAAAGCATTACATGGGCTTGCTCCTACCTATCTTTCCGATTTGGTCCTGCCGTACATACCTACACGTACGCTATGGTCACAAGATGCAGGCCTCCTAATTGTCCCTAGAATTTCTAAGCAAACGGCTGGAGGTAGGGCTTTCTCCTATAGAGCTCAATTTTTATGGAATGCTCTGCCTACCCATGTGAGAGACGCAGACTCAGTCTCAACCTTTAAGTCTTTACTGAAGACTTATCTCTTCAGTAGGTCCTATGATTAAGTATAGTCTGGCCCAGGAGTGTGAAGGTGAACGGAAAGGCTGGAGCAACGAACCGCCCTTGCTGTCTCCGCCTTGCCGGTTCCCCTCTCTCCACTGGGATTCTCTGACTCTAACCCTATTACAGGGGCTGAGTCACTGGCGTACTGGTGTTCTTCCATGCCGTCCATGGGAGGGGTGCGTCACTTGAGTGGGCTGAGTCACTGACGTGGTCTTCCTGTCTGGGTTGGCGCCCCCCCTTGGGTTGTGCCGTGGCGGAGGTCTTTGTGGGCTATACTCGGCCTTGTCTTAGGACGGTAAGTTGGTGGTTGGAGACATCCCTCTAGTGGTGTGGGGGCTGTGCTTTGGCAAAGTGGGTGGGGTTATATCCTGCCTGTTTGGCCCTGTCCGGGGGTTTCATCGGATGGGGCCACAGTGTCTCCTGATCCCTCCTGTCTCAGCCTCCAGTATTTATGCTGCAGTAGTTTATGTGTCGGGGGGCTAGGGTCAGTCTGTTACATCTGGAGTATTTCTCTTGTCTTATCCGGTGTCCTGTGTGAATTTAAATATGCTCTCTCTAATTCTCTCTTTCTCTCTTTCTTTCTTTCTCTCGGAGGACCTGAGCCCTAGGACCATGCCTCAGGACTACCTGGCATGATGACTCCTTGCTGTCCCCAGTCCACCTGGCCGTGCTGCTGCTCCAGTTTCAACTGTTCTGCCTGCGGCTATGGAACCCTGACCTGTTCACCGGACGTGCTTGTTGCACCCTCGACAACTACTATGATTATTATTATTTGACCATGCTGGTCATTTATGAACATTTTAACATCTTGACCATGTTCTGTTATAATATCCACCCGGCACAGCCAGAAGAGGACTGGCCACCCCTCATAGCCTGGTTCCTCTCTAGGTTTCTTCCTAGGTTTTTGGCCTTTCTAGGGAGTTGTTCCTAGGGAGTTTTTCCTAGCCACCGTGCTTCTTTCACATGCATTGCTTGCTGTTTGGGGTTTTAGGCTGGGTTTCTGTACAGCACTTTGAGATATCAGCTGATGTACGAAGGGCTATATAAATTTGATTTGATTTGAAATAAATTTGATATTTGTGCGCTCGCTTTTTCCTTGGGCCGGAGTGTTGTTACGCAGTTGCGTCCGGCTGTTTTCCTCTGCCTAATAAAGCGTTCCTGTTCACTCTTCTCTGCTCTCCTGCACCTGACTTCCTTCGACCAGTTGCGCACACTCTGACAGAATACCACACCCTGCCTTATGGAGTCAGCAGGAGCAGGTACCCCTGTTGTAGGGGTCGAGGAGCGCGTCCGAGAGCACACGGCGATGCTCCACCATCTCGGCGCCGATATAATCCGCGTCGTTCAGACGATGGACCACTGGGAGAGACAGGGAGTCCCTCCAGCGCCTCCACCAGCACAACAGGGGTCGCCACTACTCGCCCCTCCTGTATCTGGTCCCAGTGGGATTCGTCTCGCTCTTCCCGGGGAGTATGATGGGACGGCGGCATGCTGCCAGGGTTTCCTGCTGCAGCTGGACCTGTACCGGCTCCTTCGGGACGTGAGAGGGTGTCCGCCCTCGTCTCGTGCCTCTCGGGGAAAGCCCTGGAGTGGGCTAACGCCATGTGGGTAGAAGGAGATGCGGCGCTGGACCACTTCGAGGAGTTCACCCGCCGCTTCCGAGCAGTCTTCGACCACCCGCCCGAGGGTAGAGCGGCGGGTGAACGTCTCTTCCACTTGAGGCAGGGGACGAGGAGCGCCCAGGAGTTCGCCCTGGACTTTCGGACCCTGGCCCCAATACATGTGGGGGAAGAGGTGGCTGTCGAATATATGATTCTGATATGTACAGGTAATCTCATTGTGTGTGTGTGGGGGGGAGGGCGTCCACATTTGTGTGCGTACTCTGAGGTGTGTTTGAATATGAATGAGCAGCAGTGTTGTGATGTGTCCTATCCCGTCCTTGCAGAGTGATCTTCCTTGGCCTCAGCACATGTCTCAGTGGCTCCTCTGTAGGAGGGAGGGGGACACCACCACGGGACAGACCCCACACTCATCACTAGAGATCGAACTTCAGACTCCCTCCAAAACCACTGAACCCCTCAACACTCGGAAAGAGATTAACGTGCACAGCCTTAGACAGAGCCGGAACAGGATAACTCCCTCCAAACTCACAAAGACACGGAGGAGGAGAAACTATCCAACACCCAGGGAGAGAGAACAAGTGACCTCAGTCGAACACAGCCAGAAAGAGGCGGTGGAAGAGGCGTTAGATAGAGGAGGAGGTTACCCCAGAGGCCATTCATCCTGTTCATGTGAGTAAGAAAGAGCAGAAGGCTTCTGATCAGCCAAATGGCAGGCAGAGGGAGAGGTCATAGTGATTCAAACCCACAGAGAGAAAGACAACCCACACAACCTCTTGGTTGAGATGAACCACACAGAGGTAGAGGCAGAGGGCCTTCAGGGCTAGCCAGTCAGCCTGCCTGCTCTGATCCTCAAGTCAATTGTATTTAAATTCATGTTCATTAAAGATTTGTATTCAAGAATTGAAAAGTCCCATTTACTTAATGATACTATTTCACTGTCTTCAACCCTCAAGAACCAGGGTGAGTCTGGGTCACCCTTTTCCTGGGCAAACACAACTTGCATATCGTCATAGACTAGGCCGAAACGTTAATCTTTTAACCTTGCTTGAATAAAACAATGCATTTTTTATAGTGAGCAAGAGCTGCGCTTTTTCCTTTTCTATGATGATTCAAGTTTTTGGTTGCACCTCAACTCAACGTTGGTTTGAGTTTATTTTATTTTTACAGGGACAGTGCACATTTATCAACGTTTCAGTTAAGCCAGTTAGCCAGTTGGCTAATTTTAAACCGCAGTCCCTGGGCAGGTTATTAAAAAACAATTACAATATAGACAATCGTTGAGCAGTGAGCACACGCAGAGCAACATAGGACAAGCAAGACGTAGCATACAGACAGAGCAACATAGAACAAAAAGCAACGAGACAAAATCTATTAAAGCAACAGTGTTTCCACACCTCACAAGCTACAGACAACATGGAAAGCGGCAGTACACAGCTTAGGATTATGTTCACAAATCTGATTGACCTTTATCCATGTCTTCATGTTTTTTGTGAAAGTGTGATAGGTGTTGCAGTTATGTGTGTCTGATGGCAGTGTATTCCAGGTATGGGAAGCTCTCACAGAGAAAGCGGATTTACTAAAGGTGCTTTTCCTTAAGGGAACTATACATTCACCTTTCATGGCAGACCTTGTGGATCTGCTGCCATATGTTTGGGTTTTCTGTTCAACAAAAATAAGGACTGGAGGGGGAGCCAGGCCATTTAGGATCTTGAATACAAGACATGCGTCAGTGTATTGCACAAGATTTTCCCAACTCAGGAGCTCACCACCTGGAGCTTCTCCCCTGACACATAGACATCTGGCTCAGTAGCATCTGTTGCCCTCTTTGTGAAGAACTTGCAGACAGTTTTTTTCACATTGAGATGCAAACACGAGTCACTGAGCCACTTTGTAACCTGGACCATTACAGTAGTGAATTCTTGTGCAGCTTGTTGTTTGCTCTTCGCATGCACATATATCACTGTATCATCTGCATACATTTGAACTTCAGACCCAGTACAGACAGAAGGCAAATCATTAATGTACAGGCTGAACAGGAGGGACCCCAGTTTGACCCTTGGGGCACACCCACATCATAGCTAAGAGTGGGCGACAGCTCACTGCTCACTCTGACACACTGAGTTCTGCCTTCAAGGTATAATTTCATCCATCTCAAGGCATCGGGGGAAAAGTTGAACTTGGACAATTTTGTGATGAGAATCTCATGGTTAACAGTATCAAAAGCCTTCCTTAGGTCCAGAAACACAGCCCCAACAACGCCCCCTTTGTCCATCTTGGACTTCACATTTTCCAGAAGAAAGCAGTCGGCCGTTTCTGTGGAGTGTTTCGCTCTGAAACCAAACTGCATGGAGTGTAATGTGAAGAGGCTGTTGTTGAGGTGGGCAATCAGTTGTTCTGCAACACACTTTTCAACAACCTTCGACATTACAGGTAGTATACTAATGAGCCTGTAGTTACTCACGTCAGCAGGGTCGCCCGATTTAAAGATGGCCGTTATTATGGCCGACTTCCACACCCTTGGAAACACCCCCAGACCAATAGATGTGTTGGTGACCTTAGTAATGGGGCCAATGAGTGACTCTTTGTAGTTTTTAAGAAAGGTAGAGTCCAGCCCAAACACATCTTTGGCTTTAGAGTTCTTTAGTGAGCTAATCACCTTGTTCACCTTTGACTCAGAAACCTCCCTTATGATGAAGACAGGTTGAGCGTCATTTACTAGCACTGAGCCCAAGAAACCAGTGGAGGGGTTCTGTGTCAGTACCCTGACAGAGTCAATAAAGTAGGAATTGAAGGCTATTGCTATTTCGACTGCATCCTGTGTTAGATTGTTATTCACCAGGATTTCTAGTCTTTTTGCAGTGTTACTATGGTCTTTCCCTGTTAACTTTTTTAGATTCTCCCAGATCAATTTAGAATTTCCCTTTGCTTCACCAATTATGTTAATAAAAAAGTTTGCCTTGGCCTGTCTGATTTCTTTCATCACCTTATTTCTCAACATGGTAAACCTACGTCTGTCATGCTCTAATTTGGATTTTAGGGCTGTTTTTAGAGCATAATCTCGTTCTTTCATCAATTTCCAGATTTCTCCATTTAGCCAAGCTAGAGTGCTCTTTTGGCCAGGTTTGGATTTGATTTTCTTTAGGAAACCATTTATTGTAGTCTGGATTGTGGATAGAAAAACCTGACTATCAGCTTCCACATCTGTATAGGACAAGAGATCATTCCAGTTAATTCCCTTAATTGTGATTTCAAAATAGTTTAATTCACTCTTAGGAATTCTTAGTTGATCCGTCTTTCTAACAGTAGAGGGTAAACCTGCTCTTAGAAAGCTTTCTGGCTATAAGTGTCAGATTATGATCAGACAGCCCAGTAACCATATTGAATGATTTAATCACTCTCTCTGGTGTATTACTGAACATCAAATCAATCTGTGTTTTAGAGCAACAAGTCACCCTGGTTGGCCTTTTAACTAGTTCTGTAAGGTCAAAGGTATTAGTGATCCATTTGAGGGTTTTCCTACAAGACTTGTCTTCATAATTAATATTAAAATCTCCCATTAAGATGACCTCGTTCCCAAAATCACATTCCCTAAGCATGTTATTAAACTGATCAAAAAACACACTTTTGGGGGAAGGTGGTCTATACATTCCAATAAGGGTAAAAGACATTTGGGGAGACAGTGTAACGTTCAGGCCAATACATTCTAGTTCATTATCACATGACCACTCAATTTGTTTACATCGGATATGTTGTTTAATGTAAATCATCAGACCCCCTCCTCTTCCTTCAATCCTGTCTCTCCTGAAAACATTGTAGCCAGGCACAATCAAAGCAGCATATGGAGAGTTTTTATGGAGCCATGTATCTGAAAGGCAGAGGAAGTCAAGGTTGGAGTCTGTGAGAAGATGTTGAATTTGATCACTTTTTGGAACGACACTACGAATGTTCAAGTGCCCCCCTAGTAGTCCCTTGGGCTTAGCTCATGGCTCCCAGATGACTTGAGAGTTTTTTAGTTTTTTTATTATTTCACCTTTATTTAACCAGGTAAGCTAGTTCAGAACAAGTTCTCATTTACAACTGCGACCTGGCCAAGATAAAGCAAAGCAGTGCGACAGACACGACAACACAGAGTTACATGGAATAAACAAGCGTACAGTCAATAACACAATAGAAAAAAATAAAGTCTTTGTACAGTGTGTGCAAATGGCATGAGGAGGTATGGCAATAAATAGACCGTAGTAGCAAAGTAATTACAGTTTAGCAGATTAACACTGGAGTGACATATGAGCAGATGATGATGAGCAGATGATGGTGTGTAAGTAGTGATACTGGTGTGCAAAAGAGCAGCAAAGTAAATAAAAACAATATGGGGATGAGGTAGGTAGACTGGGTGGACTATTTACAGATGGACTATGTACAGCTGCAGCGATCGGTTAGCTGCTCAGATAGTGTGATTGACACATTGAAAAAAGTGAGATTTTCTGCGTTTTCTGACGGCTGGGTTTAGGCCGTTTTGTTTCGTTTTGAATAGGGGCAGTTCGGTAGCGCAATTAACAATCCCTCCCGCTTGCACTGGATGCGGGGAACTAATTAAAACAACTTGCATACCAGAAGCAAAGTCAGGGATCGCATATGGCGACTTGTGTATGTTTGAAGAGTCGAGAGAAACCATGAGACCATAGCACTCCCCCACTTCCGCAGCGGCGACGATCAGTGGACGAGGCCATCCACTGCAGTGAGTATCGCTGGCTCGGTGATGTTAGGCCCAGGATTGAGTTGCACATGCCCGGAGAGCAGGAGGGTAGTGAACAGGTAGTTGAACAGTTTCCGATAAATGTTGGACTTGTGTTTGTTCCGCCTAAGCAGGTCAGTGGAATAGGGAGCGAGGTAGACTTGGCCATTATTCAGAACATTATGGTATGCTGTGTACTGTCCGCTCCCGTGGAACGGTGAACCAATGTGTTTGGTGTTGATATTCTCCGGCAGTAGATTGATTGCGTCATCCCAGCAAGGACGCACTGAGATTATCAGTAGAGCAGCTACATAACTGACAATCATGGCAATGTACTGGAGATAAAACACATCATTGCGCTTTAAATCTTTGCATGAGTTACTTAGCTGGGGTCGGCGTACACCTGATGTTTTAGATTGTTGGCATGTGGACTAATATGTTGTTGAGTTGTGTTCTTACACTGGTACAGTCATGCCCTATGAGAGATGTATGACTGCGCATGTGCGAAAATAAATAAAAGTGCATTTTCCCCCGTTCTGGTTAAGACACCAATGATGAACATGTGTGTTTATTCCTCCGTTAAGTAAACCGGTATTCCTGTCCTGAAGATGTCAGCACCAACAGGTTATGGGCCCAGGAGGGAACATGGAAGCCGATGGAATAGATTATATTTCGACGGAGATGAAAAAAACTACGAGTTATGGGAGACAAAGTTTTTGGGGCACTTGCGTTTGCTTGGGCTAAAGGCCGCCATATTGAGCGTGGATGAAGATGAAGAAGACAGAGAGAAAAATGAAGAAGCCTACGCCGAATTGATACAGGTTCTGGATGATAAAAGCCTTTCCCTGATAATGAGAGAAGCAGCAGATGATGGGAGAAAAGCGTTGAAGATATTGAGGGAACATTATGCAGGTAAAGGGAAGCCACGTGTGATTAGCCTCTACACTGAACTAACTTCTCTTCAGAAAGCCGCTGACGAAAGTGTTACGGACTATATCATTCGTGCTGAGACGGCTATTACAGCACTGAGAAATGCTGAAGAGACTTTAAGTGACGGGCTGTTGATTGCAATGATTCTGAAAGGTTTGCCCGAATCATTTAAGCCGTTTGCCATCCACATAACGCAGAGTGACGAGCCGACAACTTTTGGCGAGTTCAAAACCAAGTTGAGGAGCTATGAAAGCACCGAGAAGTTTAGCGCCATTTCCACTGACGACAACGTGATGAAGGCAAGTAACGTTAAAGTTAGCTGGCCAAGAGGGAGAGATAAAGGGACCGAGATAACCTGCTTCAACTGTGGCCAGAAAGGGCACAAGGCCCGGGAATGTACCGTTACTGGAGAGCGCAAAGAACGGAGAAAGTGGTGTAGTTTTTGCAAAAGCTCCACTCATACTGACGCAAATTGCAGACGAAAAAGAAGAGACAATGTGAAACAAGCAACAGATGCTGAAAGCCACACATTTGCATTCAGAATAAGTGACTGTCAGGTTAGTGGACTGAAACAGAAAGGGCTGATGGTTGATACGGGAGCAACGTCACATATAGTCACGGACATCGGGAAGTTTAAGGAGTTTGACGAGACTTTCAAACCGGAAAAACATTCCGTGGAGCTGGCTGACGGAACAAGAACGAATGGTGTCGCGGAGAGGAGAGGTGCAGCGGAGGTTTACCTGAGAGACAACACGGGTCGTCGGGTAAAAACAACGCTGTTGAAGGCGCTGTACGTGCCGTCGTTTCCACAGGACATTTTCTCTGTTAAAGCAGCGACAGCCAACGGAGCTTCAGTCAACTTTCGACAGGGGTGTAACAAGCTCATCCACAAGAACGGTACCACTTTTGACATCGAGGAGTACGATAGACTTTACTATCTTAACACTGTAAGTGATGAATATGATGATGGATGTCATGGGTGCTATGATATTCACACATGGCACAAAATTCTTGGACACTGTAATTTTGAGGATGTGTCAAAGTTAGAAAATGTGACAGAGGGAATGAAAATCACAGGTAAAATTGACAAATCTACCCTCAACTGTGAAATCTGCACTCAGGGAAAATTTGTTCAGAGCAGAAACAGAGAGCCTGATGAAAAAGCAAAAGCGGCTCTTGAGCTTGTGCACACTGATTTGGCTGGCCCTATTGAGCCAGAGGCGAAAGATGGGTTCAGATATACTCTAGCATTTACGGACGATTATTCAGGGGCAGTTTTTGTGTATTTCCTAAAAGCAAAGAGTGATACTGTAAAAGCTACTGAGAAGTTTATTGCTGATGTGGCCCCTTATGGGAAAATAAAGTGTGTCAGGTCAGATAATGGCACAGAATTCACAGCCAAAGAGTTCCAGTCACTGCTCAGTAAGAACGCCATAAGACATGAAACTTCAGCCCCTTACTCACCCCATCAAAATGGGACGGCTGAGAGAAATTGGAGAACATTGTTCGAAATGGCAAGATGCATGCTACTTGAAAGCAACCTACCAAAGAACTTGTGGACATATGCTGTAATGACTGCTGCAGTAATTCGCAATAGGTGTTACAATAAGCGTGTAGGACAGACTCCACACTACATGTTTACTGGGAGAAAGCCTGATCTTTCAAAGATGAAAGAATTTGGATCTGTTTGCTATGCATATAGACAGAACAAGAAAAAGTTAGACTCAAGATGTGAAAAGGGTATTTTTGTCGGGTATGATAAAAATAGTCCAGCATACCTAGTCTACTACCCAGACACTGGGAAAGTTCTTAAAAACAGATTAGTCAAGTGTGTTACAAAAGGTGTAGTCGAACACCAAACTCAGACAGATTTGGAAATCAGTGATGATCTTCATGGGGAGAGATTTGAAAACCCCATGCCGAAAGCCAAGATGGCAGATCAAAACTCAGAAGAGACACAAGATGTGCAAATTGAGACATCAGATGGTCAGAGTCCACGCTATCCAGACAGAGCGAGGAAGAAACCCCAGTACTTAAAAGACTATGAGTGTAAAGTGAAATGTGATGACCAGATACCACCTAGTGTTGACTACTGCTACAGAGTAATGTGCAATGCACCACAAACCTTCAAAGAAGCAATGATTTCACCAAAATCAGAGATTTGGGCTACTGCTATGAAGGAGGAGATGGATTCCCTTAGGGAAAATGATACATTCACATTAACCACACTGCCAGAGGGTAAAAATGCAGTGGGGGGCAGGTGGGTCTATGCGGTCAAAAACAATTCAGATGAGACTGAGACATACAAGGCAAGATATGTTGCAAAGGGGTATAGTCAAGTGGCAGGAATAGACTATAAGGAGACTTTTTCTCCAACTGCAAATATGACATCAGTACGCTGTTTGATGCAGCTAGCAGCTCAGTATGACTTAGAGTTACATCAGATGGATGTCAAAACAGCATATCTACATGCTCCTATTGACTGTGAAGTGTACATGGAGCAACCAGAGGGTTTTGAAGTCAGGTCAGATACAGGTGAGCAACTAGTCTGCAAACTGAACAAGTCACTGTACGGCCTGAAACAGTCAGGAAGGAACTGGAACAAAATGTTGCATGATCACCTTAGTGAAAATGGTTTTACACAGAACCCAGCTGATCACTGTGTTTATAACAAACAAACTGCAACAGAAAGGATCATTTTGATAATTTGGGTCGATGATCTAATTATCGCTGCTAGTGATAGTGACTCACTCACAAGTGTAAAAGAAATGTTACGTGAAAAATTTAAGATGAAAGATCTTGGGAGGCTTGGACATTTCCTAGGCATTGATTTTACACAAAGTGAAGGGAAAATAACGATGAACCAAACAAGGTATATAACCAAGATACTGGAAAGGTTTGGTATGTCAGACTGTAAAACAAGGTCAACACCATGTGAACAAAAACCAAACTTTGATGGTGATGGTGAACTTATTGATTCAAAAAGGTATCGTGAAGTGATAGGCAGCTTGATATATGTGATGACATGTACAAGACCGGATATCAGTTGGATTGTCAGCAAGCTGTCACAATACCTATCAGAACCAAAAGAGCAACACTGGATAGCAGCTAAACATGTGTTGAGGTACTTAAAGGGAACAATGAATCAGGAGTTGTGTTACAAAAAGGGGGTGGAAAAACTCAACCTCATAGCATATAGTGATGCTGATTGGGCAGCAGATCAAAGTGACAGACGAAGCATAACAGGGTATTGTTTTAGTTTAACTAAATGTGGACCTGTCATTTCATGGAGGTCTAAGAAGCAGCCAACAGTAGCTTTATCTACATGTGAAGCAGAGTACATGGCACTGGCTGCTACTACACAAGAAAGTTTGTACCTTGTACAGTTATTGGGCGAGATGGATAGTGAGTGCCAATATACACCAGTAACAATCTTTGAAGATAACCAAGGTGCAATTGCTCTGTCAAAGAACCCAGTGTGTCGTCAGAGATGTAAACATGTCGACATCAGATATCATTTCATTCGATCTGCACTCAGTGATGGTAAAATAAGTATTGAATATTGTCCAACGGCAGACATGGCTGCAGATGTTTTGACTAAACCTGTAACGAAGTTCAAAAATGAAAAATTCTTGGGTTACATGTTTGGAATATAAACTGACATTTGTGAGATGTATAACTGTAAGCTAAATGTGTTGATAAAGTTAGGTTGAATACGACTTGTACAGTATAAGAGCAAGTGGGGGTGTTGGCATGTGGACTAATATGTTGTTGAGTTGTGTTCTTACACTGGTACAGTCATGCCCTATGAGAGATGTATGACTGCGCATGTGCGAAAATAAATAAAAGTGCATTTTCCCCCGTTCTGGTTAAGACACCAATGATGAACATGTGTGTTTATTCCTCCGTTAAGTAAACCGGTATTCCTGTCCTGAAGATGTCAGCACCAACATAGATAAAATAACAGCATTCGTATGAGAAGCGGCACCTGCCACACCACCCTCCCTTCCGTCTGCCATTTTCCTTTCCCTTTGTTCTTTTGTTGTCAAATAATCTTTTTTAAATGTACTAAGTCAATTATTAAAAGCATTAAAATGTGGATGTTTCCCACTTATTTACACAACCTACTTCACACTTGCAAAGTGAAAGTTTACTTTCATGCATTTTCTATATACAACAGGTTTAGCTCCATTTTACTTTTATATTTTAGTCATTTAGCAGATGCACTTATCCAGAGTGACTTACAGTAGTGAGTGTATACATTTTCATACTCTGGTGAATCTCTCCAGGATTTTCATGATTTTCTTTTTATATTTGCAGATAAATATGCTAGATTTTACTCCACACTTGCAAAGTGAAAGTTTATAGAAAAGTTCTGAAACTAAGTAGTAAACAGACGAAAAGCAGAATTGAGTCCAATTATAATGTGAAAAATGTAATGGTCTATGGTTCAATCTCATTTCTGAAGGTCTGATGAATAATTAATATTGTTCCTCCTCTTCCTTCTGGCAGGCGCAGCAGCACACTGCCCTCCAAAGCCTGCAGAAAAATCGCCTGACTGCTCCTTTCCTAGCTCTGCATGGAACATCCAGTGTCACGTCCTTGGTGACGTGTGGGGTGACATCCGGGATGACCACAGCAACATCCTCTGAAAAGGGAAAAAGGAGGAACAGAATGTAAACGAATGCAAACCGTAGCTTCTAAACACTGGCCAGTTGAAAGGTTCTACTAAGATGTCATGACAAACGGCACCTGTCAGAGTGCTCTCTAAGTGTTACTCACCTGCTTGGATGTCAGTTGGCAGAGTGGCGAAGATGGCCATTGTGAGAGTCCTTTCTTCAGGTGTGACGTCCACAACCTCCAAGAGTAAAGAGATGGGCTCTGCCTCTGTATTAGTGGGGATGTCCACAACATTCAGTTGGGAAGAAGCCGGATCTGCCTCTGTTTTTGGGGTGATGTCCACAATATCTAGTTGGGACGAACCCGGGTCTGCCTCTGTGTTAGGGGTGACTTTCACAACCTCCAGGTGGGAAGATGCCAGGTCTGTGTTATGGGTGACAATAACTACTACAAGGCACCAAGATGTCATCAGAACAGGCATCTGTCAGAGTGCTCTCTATCATTGCTACTCACCTGCTTGGATGTCAGCTGGTCGTGTGGTGGAGACGGCCACCAGGAGGACAGGGGGGACTGGTAGGGTGGCTGCAGGGGGCTGGAAGCAGCTCTGCACCTCGTCCGCCACAAAGGCACAGACAGAGCTCATATAAAAAGGGCTCTGGAGGTCATCCGTGGAGAAGGACTGACTGATTCTCCCGAGGATCGACCGCACAGAGTCAAAAGCAGCAGCCCGGGAGAAAGGGATGTGATGTGAAGGGTCCTTTAACATGCAGGAGAGCTTCTCCACTACGGCCGCCACCATGCCCACGGCCATCCCGCTTATTAGGATTGGGTGCTCTGAATGGCCTTCCTCTGGGTGAAGCCACAGGGCCAGGAGGAGCCTGGGCACCACCTCCACCACCACCTGAGATGGGCTGAGCAGGTTGCTACGGGGCTCATTGGACTGCTCGCCCAGAATGCTCCTCACAGCTCTCTCCACGATGCTGTGGACTTTTGGATCGCTGAAATCAACAAAAAGGAGAAGACAAAGCTAAACGATGTGCAATGTGCTCACAGAGAACACTGTCTTAGTCTGTTTCTGCGTAGTTCCAGATGTGTAGATAAATGGATCAAGTCATATGCAGGGCAGTACATGGAACTCACATGTCAGCTGGCGAGGTGGAGTGCATGGAGCGGCGGAGCTTGCAGAAAGCCTCGTGCTCTATGTCCATCATTTTTAGGCAAGTGTTTACTTCCCAGGCCTGCAGTATGAAACAGGAAGTCCCATTAGTGTAATTTCACAACAGATCTATCCTGCTGTGCTAACTCGATGTTGAAAGGCTAGTAAAGAGCTCACTAACTTGTAGTATGTCTCTAACTCTCATTCTCTTACCAGCCGAGCGAGGTCGTTTCCCTCCTCCAGGGTTTCCTTCCACACCCTTCAAATAAAACACAGAGCAATTCAACTTTCCTGGCTTGTGATTTTTCTGTTGTTTATTTTACCCACACCTCCTTTAGTGCTGCTGGTGGCAGGGAATGGCAGTGAAGGTGAGTGCTGACGTGGCGCTCACCTCTCCCTAAGGGATTTTTTGCTCTGAGACACCAGCCAGTTGCTCATGTGCTCCGTGGTGACATGGGGCGGGACCTGGCCTTGACTCTGGAGCAGCAGATAATGGACCATGAGCTTCTTCTGCAAGATGAGGTAAGGTGTGAGACCATGCCACGAAATACCATATCATGTGCTTTCAGAAGGGCCTCTCGCAACATTTCACCACTACTCATGCCTGACAATTTGCAAGTTATATTAAGAACTCTTATGACCAACTTCTCTAAACTGTCTTGAAATACAACTCTCTTTCTGTTGTTTATGTTTTTGTGGGATGAATCTTACCTGTTTATTGTAATATGTTTCCTCCCAGCAGGCCTGCAGAGTCTGAAAATAAAGGCTGCTTCTACAGAATTCCTTTGAAGATAATGAAAATAATTTTGCTTGTTATGCACATTATGCACAGGCATTTACACTATGCTAAAATGAATTTCTCTTAAGATTACCTTTGTGGGACCATAAGTGAACTCCGGAATGCACCAAACCCTATCCATGGTAAGATGGGGAAGAAATGCAGCGCTATAGATATACGGGATGCTCTAGAGATAACAGGAATGACTTAAAGTCGCGAATGATCAATGACTGTGTTGTCGTCCAAGATGCTGCACTTAGAATTGAGTTGTAGGCGATGTTTGGCGCAAAATAGAATGTTTACATTCTATTTGCCATGGAGAAATGGAATGTGTAGAACCTGTATAATTAGGTATGCTTCTATGTCTTTATTTCGTGAAAGATTAAGCTCTTTATTATGTCATAATGTGTATATGAGGACGTAGGAGCCCGTCCTGATTCATGATGTGATTATCCAGGTGCATGTTGCTTAGACCTACCAATCCAACCTTGGTTTACAAGTTAAATACATTGTTTATATATGCCTATACAAATCTATTGACCACATCCATTTAATGCAATGATTGTCAATTGAAAATGTGGTCGTTGTGTTATCCTGTTGTGCGCCTTGAGTGTCAGTCGCCTTAAGCACATTATTCCAATATTTCCGAGCTCTGAATTGACACAATGAACACTTTTGCAAAGATATTCAGTTACAAATAAGAGTATGAATGACAATAAACGTATGACTTGGATTGTATGCATAATAGTGTAGTAAACAATATCGCTCAATGTGGGAACTTTTGGTGTTGGGAAAGTATCCGTTATAAGTCTCCATGGCACGTATCACTTCGTTGGCTTGTTGGTAATAGTAAAAATGCATGACAGTCCGCATTGTAATGGTCTAACAGGTGTTTTTCATTTTGTTTCTGACATTAAACAGACATCTGAGAACTGAATTGCTTACAGTTGTACCTATGATGCACAGACACACTAAAGCTGTACAGTGTAGTTTGATAAGTCAGTTTTAATTATACATATATATATATATTGTTATATATTGTTATATATTGTATATATATATATATATATATATATATATATATATACAATCTCGGCTATTTGCATATGTACGACCGTCCAAACTTGACCCCACACACATACACACACATTCATGCTAATCTCTCACACGCTTTTGAACATTGCACAACCTGCAACAAGACACTGAAAGAGCATGTTATTCCAAGTGTGTTTGTGTTTGAATAAAGACCCTAAGAATGAAATCAATGTGTGGATGTTGATTGGACAATGTATATGTGCTTTGCAGAAGCCATTTTTTTTTTGCATTCCCTGTAGCGTGTATTTTACTAGCGTGTATTTTACTTTATTTTACAGAATGAAGATTTGGTCTGAGAAACTATGCCGATTATAGCATTTTAGCATTATTTTTTTAAATAAGGCAATGTTTATATGACCCCCTTTCAAAGAGTCGCTCATTTATCACTTTCTTGCAGATATACAGTGCCTTCAGAAAGTGTTCATACCCCTTAACTTATTCCTCATTTTGTTTTCTTACAGCCTGAATTCCAAATGGATTAAATTATAGTTTTTTTTATCATCTCACCCAGCTACAGACAAAACCCCATAATGACAAGGTGAAAACATGTTTTTTGAATTTTTTTCAAATGTATTGAAAATGAAAAACATAAATATCTAATTTACATAAGTATTCACAATACATGTTAGAATCACCTTTGGCAGCGATTAAAGCTGTGAGTCTTTCTGGGTAAGTCTCCAAGAGCTTTGCACCCCTGGATTGTTCCATATTTGCAATATCACAATATATACAGTACCAGTCAAACGTCTGGACACACCTACTCATTTAAGGGTTTTTCTTTATTTTTACAATTTTATAAATTTTAGAATAATAGTGAAGACATCAAAACTATGAAATAGCACAATTGGAATCATCTAATAATCAAAAAAGTGTTAAACAAATCCAAATATATTTTATATTTGAGATTCTTCGAAGTAGCCATGAAGTTCTTCATGGTCGAATTGCTCCATTGAAACCACTACTTATGGACGGACACCAATAATAAGAAGAGACTTGCTTGGGCCAAGAAACACGAGCAATGGACCTTAGACTGGTGGAAATCTATCCTTTGGTCTGATGAGTCCAAATTTGAGATTTTTGGCTTTCAATGTGTGTGTAAAGAATCAAGGGTGTTTAGTAGGGTCTACTCTTCATTATAAAACTATTTGTTGAATGGTTTAAAATCCGTCAGAAGCTGCTTTCAATTCATGGTGGCTCTGAATAAGTCTTGACTGGAGACAGAGCTTGTTTTGCCAAGGAAAGTGAAAAGGACTGAGGGAAAGTAAAATGGAAAATACATGGAAAGGAACATGGAAGAACCTCAAAGAACATTGCATTTTCAAGACCATGTAACATCAAACATAACATCAAAATGCATCTTATATTCCTGCCCTTACAGAAAAACCACATGATTTCAACTGACATTTTATGTGAAATCATGTGAAAACCATGTGAAAATCATGCGAAAATCACATTTTCACAAGTGTAGTTTAATGTAATCACATGTTGCTTTACATGTTATCACATTATCTTCACATAAGATTACATGAAAACATGTTTTTGGAACACTTCCCGTGTTCACATGTGAAATTGATGTGGTTTTTGCGTATCTGACTGGATAGGATGGGTGATTCAGCAGAGGACAGAGCGAAGCTGACCAGCCAACAGGAACTGTGTGTCCCTGACAAGCAGGCCACCAAACGCCCTGCAGTTCCACACTCAAGGTTCTTAATAATGCTTTAAAATGCACATGTACGATTGTGCATGTGTAATGGGTTGAAAACAAAGTCACTAAAACGGACAATCCTTTATTATTTATTTCCCCCCCAATTTGTTTATGTATTTGTCTTAATTAATCTAAATTGTATTTTCTACATACTTTAGCGTTAGCAGTCCATCAGGCCAATAGATGGCGCTGTTGCACTGTTGTAGCAGGAGAAACAGCAAGTTCTGGCCAAGCGCTCACCATTCTGCTGAATAAGGATCAGAACTTTACTGAGCTAAACTGGGTCTGTTCTTTTTACTATTACAGGTATGTAACAGAACTTCCAAACGTTCAAATATATACACAATATGTAATAACATGCTATTTAACAACTCTGTCAAGGTATTATCACGTTAGGAAAGGTCTTGTTTTGGCTTTGTGTCGAACTGAGTGAGAGAAGAATGTGATTTACATTGAGTGAGAGTATATGTTAGCTTGATGCTAGCTGAGGTAAAAAACGATTTACGAGTCACAGAGACTATGTTTACTGAGTAGCTTACTTGTACTGGATTTTGTCTAGGAGATTTGTTATAAAGAATCCATTTGTTAGGGATTTCTGAGTTGGTTTTACATGTTATTGTTTTTTTTGTGTAAAATTGTGCTCACTAGCTGGTAAACTGGCCGAGCACGCTCAGTCTGGTGGACTTTTAGTGCATACAGTGAGAGAGAGACGATTTTCTGGAGGTGCCACTATCTTAAAGCTGAATGTATTGTTGTCAGTTTTCTATAGAGGTAGCGGTATATAGAAAAACATTCAGTTATGTTTTCATATATAGGTGTTTCTATTGTATGAATGTGAAATACATTGTGGTTTTCATGTGAAACCATACACTAAGACAGGGTTATTTGTGGAACATTTTTGAGTTGTGCTTTAGGTAAAGTGCATTTATGTTGTGTAATTTAAAGTGTGCACTTGTTTGATGTGAATATTTTCAAAGTACTAACAAGAAAATAGACAATTGAACAAGAGAAAAAAAACATTCTTCAGAATAAAGAAAGCGCCAGAACTTTGCAGACGTAAACTTGTGTCCGTTCTTTTTACTATTGCAGGCCACCTCAGCTACACATGCACTCTGTCTGCACACGCATCCACGCATGCACATACACACGGACAAACACACACTAATGTTCTCTCTCTTGTATTTGTCAGCAGTTCATTGTGGCCCTGTCGTTCGTCTCCTTCACCAAAGCTCTGTCAGGGACCTACATGAAGTGTGCCATCACTCAGAGAGACACTTTGACCTGTCCAGCTCTCTCATCGGACTCATAGACTGCAGCTTTGAGATGGGTATCAACAATAACATTGAGTTGCTTGAGAATTCATGTAGTAAAAACTAGATACAGACTACAGTATGATCCGTTTTTCTTGTGGTTCAGAGTCTGCTCTCAATACTGTCCAGTTTTCTAGTTGTTCCTATTAATTGATTGACTGGCGTTTGTCCATGACTCTACTGTCAAACCCCTAACATTGTTTTATGTGCTGCTATGTTGTTGCAGCCTAGTATCCAAACTGATATGCCATTTTTAGTAAAAAAAAAAAATTAAAACGCGCATGGGTGCAGTTTCTTGTCCTCCTCGTTCCGCTGTGAAAGGACCGCACCAGCTCCGGTGTCCGAGGCGTCCACCTCTACCACAAAGGGACGAGTAGGATCAGGATGAACGAGGATGGGTCCGGAGTTGAAACGTCCCTTGAGCTCTATGAATGCCCTGTCAGCCTCGAGATTCCAGCAAAAACCTGCTTGAGTGAGGTGGGACAGGGCCGAATGTGTTCCGGAAGGGTTTTTGGAGAAGATCAGGATGTCGTCGAGGTAAACAAAGACGAACCCATTCAACATATCCCTAAGAGTGTCATTGATCAATGCTTGAAAGAATGCCGGTGAGTTCGATATTCCGAAGGTCATGACTAAATACTCAGTGACCACTAGGGGTGTTAAAAGCAGTTTTCCACTCATCTCCCTCCCTGATTCTCACCAGATTTTAAGCGTTGCGGAGGTCCAGTTTGGTGAAGAATTGGGCTCCTAGGGCCAACTCCAAGGTGGCGGACATCGGGTAGGGGGTAACGATTCTTGATCGTAATCCTTTTCAGCCCTCTGTAATCGATGCAAGGACTGAGGTTTGGGTCAGAGACAGAGAGACAAGGGATGCGTTTAGACAGGCAGCCCAATTATGATATTTTTTCCACCAATTGATCTTTTGACCAATCACATTACATATTTTCGCATCAGCTCTTTTTCAGAGCATATCTGATTGGTCAAAATACCAATTACTCAAAAAAACGACTGAATTGGGCTGCCTGTCTTAACGAAGCCATAGAAACATGGACATGCTCCAACTGAAATGTTCCATCCTGTCAGTATTGATGTTGAATGGCATTAAATTCTATTTTTTTTGTTTTCTCCCATCCCCTGTAGGTTTGTTGAACATGAGTGGAAATGAAACTCCAGCACACTGGCAGCACTAAAGACGTGTGAGTATAACTTTTCCAGGTGAGGTGAACCTGCCTGTGGGTGCGGTGGGGATATTCCTGGGAGGTCTACTGATGAAGAGGTATAAGCTTGGCGTTGTGTCTGGAGCCCAGCTGTCTTTCGTCACCTCCTTCATGGCCTACCACCTCCTCCTTCTGCAGTCTGGCGCTAAGTGTGACAACGTTAAGGTGGCTGGTCTGACCGTGTCCTACAACGGGTAAATATGACATCTGATTGGTTGGTTGGTTGGTTGGGGGGTGTGTGGGTTGATAAAAACAAAAGTTTTGATCAGTGGAATATGAGGGAGAGTTAGACCAAAACACACATGGGCCTCTTCCTGGGCTCCCTCTTGTGGGAATATACAGTATGGTTGTTACTGAGCCAGGATTCCTGGCTGTTTTGTCACTGTGCCTATGTCAATGATAGTTCAGACACAATTATTTAAACATCATTATTACCAGCCATTTTCTCTGTCCCCCAGGTCCCCTGGTGTACGATGGCAGCCTGTTGTCAGAGTGTAACAGAGACTGCTCCTGCTTGGCTGGGGAGTGGGACCCTGTGTGTTCAGACAATGACATATCCTACACCTCCCCCTGCCTCGCAGGCTGCTCCAGCTTTACAGGTTACGGCAAGAACACGGTACCAATACTATTAATGTACTGAGTGTACAACACATTCACAGGGATGCTGGCCCATGTTGACTCCAATGCTTCCCACAGTTGTGTCAAATTGTCTTTTGAGTGGTGAACCATTCTTCATACACACGGGAAACTGTTGAGCGTAAAAAACCCCAGCAGCATTGCAGTTCTTGACACAAACTGGTACCCCTGGCACATACAACCATGCCCCGTTGAAAGGCATGTAATATTTTGTCTTGCCCATTCACCCTTTAAATGGCACACATACACAATCCATGTCTCAATTGTCTCAAGCCTTACAATATTTTTTTAAACCTTTCTCCTCCTCTTTATCTATACTTATTTAAGTGGATTTAACTAGTGACATCCATAAGGGATTATAGCGTTAACCTGGATTCACCTGGTCAGCATATGTCATGGAAAGAGCAGGTGATCTTAATATTTTATACACTCAGTGTAACTCATTGGCACTGACATAAGTTATTTTCAACCATTAACTGGGGCCTTGTTGAGGCCTTATCTAAGTAAGTAATTGCTGATTGACAATAAAGTATTATTTTGATGTATGGGAAAAAATATGGTATGCAATTCCTATGTAGAGAAGGTTCTCTCTGGTAGTTGTTCAATATGACTTCAACTTTACTGGGCACTCTTTTTTACTTTTCTTTATTAACAAATATCATCAAACAAAAGAGGAATAGTCACATGCAAACAAGCGTACTAACAAACTATTTACATTGCCAGGAATCCTAAACAAACAAATCATATTCATTAAGACTACAAGTTTTAATTGCCTTTTTGTTTTTCATTTTAGTTAGTGATGCCATATTGTTTAAACTCATTTATAAAGTGAAAAAAGTTAGGTTTTGAATTAGGCCATTGGCATTTGTGAATATGAAATGTACCTAGTATTATTAGCAGTTGAATTAAATATGCTACATCTTTATCCATCAGAATTTCTGAAATAAATCATTATATCAAAACCATTAAATAGTACAACCGGCCCTATTTATTTTGTAACAAAATTCTGTATGTCAATCCAAAACATTCTGCTATAAATACAGGTAAAAAACAAATTCAAAATGTTCTCCTTTTCCATTCCACAGAAATCACAGTTATATTCAATATTCAGCTTGTGTCACGCCCTGACCATAGAGAGCCCTCGGGGTTCTCTATGGTGTTTTAGGTCAGGGCGTGACTAGGGGGGTTTCTAGGTATTATATTTCTATGTTGGTGTGTGTATATGGTTCCCAATTGGAGGCAGCTGATAATCGTTACCTCTATTGGGGATCATACTTAGTGTGTCCTTTTGTCCCACCTGCGATGTGGGATATTGTTTTGTGTGAGTGCCTATGTGAGTGCCTATGAACCACACAGAGGTAGAGGCAGAGGGCCTTCAGGGCTAGCCAGACAGCCTGCCTGCTCTGATCCTCAAGTCAATTGTATTTAAATTCATGTTCATTAAAGATTTGTATTCAAGAATTGAAAAGTCCCATTTACTTAATGATACTTTTTCGCTGTCTTCAACCCTCAAGAACCAGGGTGAGTCTGGGTCTCCCTTTTCCTGGGCAAACACAACTTGCATATCGTCATAGACTAGGCCGAAACGTTAATCTTTTAACCTTGCTTGAATAAAGCAATGCATTTTTTATAGTGAGCAAGAGTTGCGCTTTTTCCTTTTCTATGATCATTCAAGTTTTTGGTTGCACCTCAACTCAACGTTGGTTTCTGTTTATTTTATTTTTACAGGGACAGTGCACATTTATCAACGTTTCAGTTAAGCCAGTTAGCCAGCCGGCTAATTTTCAACCCCAGTCCCTGGGCAGGTTATTAAAAAACAATTACAAATAGACAATCATTGAGCAGTGAGCACACGCAGAGCAACATAGGACAAGCAAGACGTAGCATACAGACAGAGCAACATAGAACAAAAAGCAACAAGACAAAATCCATTAAAGCAACAGTGTTTCCACACCTCACAAGCTACAGACAACATGGAAAGCGGCAATACACAGCTAGGGATTATGTTCACAAATATGATTGACGCACACTTTTTTTGCACTATGTTTGAAGGCTGTCAAATTCTTGTCAGGAGGAGAATCACTTAGCCTTTCAACTAATTTTCAAATGATAGGATGCCTATTTAAAAACACTTTTTCCACATTTCAAGATAGCAGTTAGTTCAGTTTGATCTTATTAAAGACAGCTGTATCATTTTTTTATTCATTTTGACATATTGTTTGGGACCACTTTTTTTGCTATGTTTGAAGGCTGTCAGCTTCTTCTCAGGAGGAGAATCACTTAGCCTTTCAACTAATTTTCAAATGATAGGATGCCTATTTAAAAACACTTTTTCAACATTTCAAGATAGCAGTTAGTTCAGTTTGATCTTATTAAAGACAAATGAATCCACTGTGTCTGCCTTTCCACTGTGAAGACAGGTTCTACTGCCCCCTGCTGTCTGTTGATGGTACTACTACTAGACACAGCGGCAGAATAAATTAAACTAGACATTTGTTTTCATCTCAAAACCAGAGAGCAACCGCTGTCCGGTGAAGTCCACACAAAGCTTATTGCATGTAACCAAACAGTTAGGTGACCTGCAGCACGGTCAAAGCAAAATATATGTTTCAGACATTTTAGGGACGACAAAACGACTATTGCTTTAAAACGACACAGAGAGTTCAGCACCTACAGTTACGATCTGTCTTTAATTTTGCCCTTTTTTAAAACCATAAATTTGGATTAGCACATCTAACACAGCTAGCACAGCTAATGCAGCTAGCACAGCTAACACAGCTAGCACAGCTAACACAGCTAGCACAGCCAACACAATCAAAGGAAGCCAAATGCTCACTGGCTTCCCTTGCCTTCAACGCTACGGGCAGCAACAATGTTATACTCTTTATGTCCAGACAGCATCAGACAGGACTGAGACAGACTGTTTCACTGTCTAGACAGCATCAGACAGGACTGAGACAGACTGTTTCACTGACCGGACAGCATCAGACAGGACTGAGACAGACTGTTTCACTGACCGGACAGCATCAGACAGGACTGAGACAGACTGTTTCACTGACCGGACAGCATCAGACAGGACTGAGACAGACTGTTTCACTGACCGGACAGCATCAGACAGGACTGAGACAGACGTTCACTGGCCAGACAGCATCAGACAGGACTGAGACTACCCCAAAGACAACGTGTGTGAAGCAAGAGCTTCCTGTGACAACCGGAAGTTGTTAAAAACAGCCTAGAGCTATTTCATATGGCCACCTGCAGATAGTGAAAATTACGCAACTCAACCATGTGTCATTCAGTCAATTATTAAGGTAGAGACTTCTTATTCAGGATTCTGTTTATGTCTACCCCAAAGACAACGTGTGTTGAGTAAGAACTTCCTGTGACAACCGGAAGTGGTTAAAAACAGCCTAGAGCTTTTGTCATATTTCAACATGACGGAGAGTAAAGTCAGTCAGGAGTCCCTGACCTTGTCTTCTCTCAAGATGTCTGGTAGGCCCATTTAAATACCTTTTTTGGACATTTCAAGATAGCATATGTTTGAGTTGGGTCTCTTAACACAGCTGTGAGCTGTTATTTTTTTCATTTTTTCATTTTTGACAAAATGATAATCCTGGAAGTGACAGATTTTGACTCATATTGAGTGATAAGACTGAGCTATTTAGAAAATCCCTTAGCCTTTCGACTAATTTTGGTTTAGTTGGACTAATTTTGGGTTAGTTCTCTCAAGAAGAACTAACCAATCTCAACATGACAGAAAGTAAGACAGGGAAACCAATCTCAACATGACAGAAAGTAAGACAGGAGAACCTATTTCAACATGACAGAGAGTCAGTCAGGAGTCCCTGACCTTATCTTCTCTCAAGAAGATGTCTGGTAGGCCCATTAAATACCTTTTTTGGACATTTCAAGATAGCAGATGTTTGAGTTGGGTCTATTAACACAGCTGTGAGTTGTTAATTTTTTAATTGCTCTGTTTGAAGACTGTCAGCTTCTTGTCAGGAGGAGAATCACTTAGCCTTTCAACTAATTTTCAAATGATAGGATGCCTATTTAAAAACACTTTTTCAACATTTCAAGATAGCAGTTAGTTCAGTTTGATCTTATTAAAGACAGCTGTATCATTTTTTATTCATTTTGACATATTTTTTTTTCTCTGTCATTGAACCATGTTGAGCCGTGTGCCTGGTGATTGAACAGGTTACCAGGTGTGTTTTTGAATATAGTTATTAATGGCTTCAGTGGTGTGATGGGGTCCATTGCTTGCTAAGGGGGAACCTCCCACCCGGGTTCAGCCAACAGGGGGCGCACCCAGCCCCTCTAGTTAAACTGAATTCTCTCTCTCTCTCTCAGGCTATGAAAAAAGCCCCACCTCCTCTCGCTCAGCCATTCTAACAGTGGAAGCCAGGATCTGTGAGAAACTATGATAATAAACTGTGAACAATAATGAAGCCATGTTTGTCTGTGTGAGTGAGGATTTATTATTTAATTGTGTGATAACTTTTTATGTGATCCATCCTCTGTTTCCTAACTGAATAAACATTTTAAGATAGCAGTTGGTTCAGTCTGATCATCTCATGTACTGTTGGAACTTTATTGATCCTTTTTCACAATTTTTATTTTTATTTTTTATGACAAATTCCAGAGCCTCTGTATACATTTGTACACATTTTTTCCCCACTCTCTACTTTGGTACAATGACAGAGAAAGTGGGACTCTGTCGTTTTTTCTGACAAGTTCTCTCATTGATCTCAGGTTCAGCCACCAAGGGGGTCACCCACCTCCATGAAAACTTTCATAGGCTCTCTTTCACTCAGTAATCATGTAACAAGTGGACAGGCTCCCAGGCAGGGCAATCAAAGGCTCCAAGTCACTGAAGTGCCCATCAGCCCAGCCATTGTTATTATTCCTGTAAAAAAACCTGGGTTTAAAGTTGTGTTAAATTGATCATTCAGGAGATGAGATTAACACCTTGCATTGATTGTCCATCCAAGGTGGTTGCCTACGTCATTGTTATGTTGAGGTCAGAGGATCATCAGGGTGATTCATTCAGGGCTGGGCTCTCTTTCATTCAGTAATACAGAGGCAGGGCAATCAAAGGCTCCAACTCACTGAACTGCTCATCAGCCCAGCCATTGTTATTATTCATACTTTTCAGAACCTCTCAGACTAGAAAATATAAATAAAATTTACTATAGTGTTTTAAATTGTTTGCATCTGTGACAACTTTCAACTTTCTCTCTCTCTCTCTCTCTCTCTCATCTCTCTCTCTCTCTCTCTCTCTCTCTCTCTCTCTCTCTCGCTCTCTCTCTCTCTCTCATCTCTCTCTTCTCTCTCTCTCTCTCCTCTCTCTCCTCTCTCTCTCCTCTCTCTCTCTCTCTCTCTCTCTCTCTCTGAAAAAAGACAACAGACATGACATTGACTCCTGAGTGATGAACTGTTGCCCACTCTATAGTCACCCGGTTATTATATTTCCATGCAAGGTTGTTTGCCTAGGTGATTGAAGTTGGACACTCATCAGAGTCATTACAGTTTTTCTCAATTGCTAAACACAATTTCTGAACCTTGCTCCATTTCCTGAAAACATTAAACACAAAACCTCATCTTCAAGCACTATTTATATACCTCTGACTCCTCTCCTCTCATCATCTTCAAGCACTATTTACATAAACTCTAACTCCTCTCGCAAAATGAACATTCACCTCAAAACAGTTTTACCTGTGTTCAAAATCAAACACTGCTCTCAAATCATAACAAAGTGATCAAAATGATATACACTCTCAAGCAGTCAGTAAACATACACCGAAAAATAGAAAACACATTGTTCAAAACATACAAATTCTCAGGGAGAAGTACATTTTTAATCTAAAAAAAAATCATATTTTTTCCGTCATTGTCTTTTGATGAACGAAAACATGTTCTATCATAGTAGCTCAAAATTGATCAGAAATATTGGTCCCTCCTGAGGCAACGGGGGAAGAAGCCTCTTGTGTGCCCTATCCAGCCCTGACATGATTCCTCACCTATATCACCAAAGGATAAATCCATGGCTTGCAGCAGATTTACTCTGGTGGAGGGTTGTCTATCATATCACTGTCCATCTCCAAGAGGAGAAAAAACTCCTCAATTGGATTCAGGAAAGGCGAGTATGGAGGGAGGTACAAGTTCATAAACTGCCCATTGATGTTAAACCAATTCCCTTACCTGAGCAGCTCGCTGGAAACTGACATAGTGTGGGACAATCACATAGGTGGGGATGGGATTCTCATTAGCTCTAGACCCTGCTGCTCTTGAACATGCTGCTCAAATAAAATATATCTTAGATTGGCCATAAATGTTAGAAGGTGCTGGGTGTTATATGGCCCGAGTGTAACATGGTGATGTAGAACACCATGGTTGCTGATAGCAGCACAGATTGTGACATTGCCACCTCGTTGACCAGGGACTTCAACAATGGCCCCGCTGTCCAATCATGACAGATTTTGACTCATATTGAGTGATAAGACTGAGCTATTTAGAAAATCCCTTAGCCTTTCGACTAATTTTGGGTTAGTTGGACTAATTTTGGGTTAGTTCTCTCAAGACGAACTAACCAATCTCAACATGACAGAAAGTAAGACAGGGAAACCAATCTCAACATGACAGAAAGTAAGACAGGAGAACCTATTTCAACATGACGGAGATTAAAGTCAGTCAGGAGTCCCTGACCTTATCTTCTCTCAAGAAGATGTCTGGTCGGCCCATTTAAATACCTTTTTGGACGTTTCAAGATAGCAGATGTTTGAGTTGGGTCTATTAACACAGCTGTGAGTGTTAATTTTTTCATTTTTTCATTTTTGACAAAATGAGCACTCCTGGAAGTGACAGATTTTGACTCATATTGAGTGATAAGACTGAGCTATTTAGAAAATCCCTTAGCCTTTCGACTAATTTTGGGTTAGTTGGACTACTTTTGGGTTAGTTCTCTCAAGAAGAACTAACCAATCTCAACATGACAGAAAGTAAGACAGGGAAACCAATCTCAACATGACAGAAAGTAAGACAGGAGAACCTATTTCAACATGACAGAGAGTCAGTCAGGAGTCCCTGACCTTATCTTCTCTCAAGAAGATGTCTGGTAGGCCCATTTAAATACCTTTTTTGGACATTTCAAGATAGCAGATGTTTGAGTTGGGTCTATTAACACAGCTGTGAGTTGTTAATTTTTTAATTGCTCTGTTTGAAGACTGTCAGCTTCTTGTCAGGAGGAGAATCACTTAGCCTTTCAAACTAATTTTCAAATGATAGGATGCCTATTTAAAAACACTTTTTCAACATTTCAAGATAGCAGTTAGTTCAGTTTGATCTTATTAAAGACAGCTGTATCATTTTTTTATTCATTTTGACATATTTTTTTTTCTCTGTCATTGAACCATGTTGAGCCGTGTGCCTGGTGATGAACAGGTTACCAGGTGTGTTTTTGAATATAGTTATTAATGGCTTCAGTGGTGTGATGGGGTCCATTGCTTGCTAAGGGGGAACCTCCCACCCGGGTTCAGCCAACAGGGGGCGCACCCAGCCCCTCTAGTTAAACTGAATGTCTCTCTCTCTCTCTCTCAGGCTATGAAAAAAGCCCCCACCTCCTCTCGCTCAGCCATTCTAACAGTGGAAGCCAGGATCTGTGAGAAACTATGATAATAAACTGTGAACAAAATGAAGCCATGTTTGTCTGTGTGAGTGAGGATTTATTATTTAATTGTGTGATAACTTTAATTATGTGATCCATCCTCTGTTTCCTAACTGAATAAACATTTTAAGATAGCAGTGGTTCAGTCTGATCATCTCATGTACTGTTGGAACTTTATTTGAATCCTTTTTCACAATTTTTTTTTTTTTTTTTTTTATGACAAATTCCAGAGCCTCTTATACATTTGTACACATTTTTTCCCCACTCTCTACTTTGTACAATGACAGAGAAAGTGGGACTCTGTCGTTTTTCTGACAAGTTCTCTCATTGATCTCAGGTTCAGCCACCAAGGGGTCACCCACCCTCCATGAAAACTTCATAGGCTCTCTTTCACTCAGTAATCATGTAACAAGTGGACAGGCTCCCAGAGGCAGGGCAATCAAAGGCTCCAAGTCACTGAAGTGCCCATCAGCCCAGCCATTGTTATTATTCCTACCAGCCGTTCTACATGCAAACAATTTAAAACACTATAGTAAATTTTATTTATATTTTCTAGTCTGAGAGGTTCTGAAAAGTATGAATAATAACAATGGCTGGGCTGATGGCAGTTCAGTGAGTTGGAGCCTTTGATTGCCCTGCCTCTGTATTACTGAATGAAAGAGAGCCCAGCCCTGAAATGAATCACCCTGATGATCTTCTAACCTCAACATAACAATGACGTAGGCAACCACCTTGGATGGACAATCAATGCAAGGTGTTAATCTCATCTCCTGAATGATCAATTTAACACAACTTTAAACACAGGGTTTTTTCTTGGTTCGATATTTAAATGTTGAAAAGGGTTGTGCCTATCTGAGTGTGTATATAATGGCCTTCTCCAGAGAAGGCCTTCTCCAGAGAAGGCCATTATTCTCAATAGAACTTTATACTGAGAGAGAACACACTTCCAAGGAGCTGATTTTGGATTGTTACCTTTGCTGTATTCTGAAAAAATTTAGTTGAGAAATACTTGGAGCAAGATGGCATCTGCTACTGGTTCAAGGTAAGATATCTCTTTATTCATTCAATATATATATTACTGTAATTGTCTTGCTGTTAATAAAATGTTATTAGTAGTTCTGCCAGACTTAGGAAGGTTGGAATTAGGGCAGCAGGCAATGTATTCCTATTGAAAGAGATTTAGAGGTCAAGGCTGCACCCTGTTTTAACTCTTAAAACCTCTACGGGCCACGGGTGGCAGTATTGAGAATTTTGAAAAAAAATACGTGCCCATTTTTAACTGCCTCCTACACCAACTCAGAAGCTAGGATATGCATATTATTAACACATTCGGATAGAAAACACTCTGAATTTCTAAAACAGTTTGAATGGTGTCTGTAAGTATAACAAAACTCATATTGCAGGCAAAAACCTGAGAAAAAATAGATTAAAAAAATGAGAATTTAGTGGCTGTACTATTTAGTGTCATTGTTTATTAGATACCATAGTGAGAAAGGATTCAGTTCGCAACTCCTACGGATTCCACTAGATGTCAGCGATCTTTATAAAGTTGTTTGAAGCTTCCATGATTAACAGGGAGCAAATTAGAATGCATTGAAGTTGACGTCCGTGGGATGTCGTCACTTCCATTATGTCCTGCACCTGCGCAATCATGAGACACGAGACATTTTAAAAAACGTTTTTCTAGACACAGGTGAAGTCGGGTTGAAACATTACTGATGTTTCACGTTAAAAATGGCTCTAAAGATTGATGCTAAACCAACGTTTGACATGTTTGAACAAACATAAATAGATTATTTTTGTAACTTTTTAACTTTTTGCCGTGATTTCACACACCCCCTCCGCGCTACTTTTTAGTAGCCACCGAAGCGCTAACAACATGGAACAACTTGGAGTTATTTGGACATCAATTATGAACTTGTCAAAAGAAACCACATTTGTTGTGGACCTGGAATTCCTGGAACTGCCAATGGATGAAGATAATCAAAGGTAATGGATTATTGACAATAGTATTATTGATATTACATGGTTACAAGATGATGCTAAGCTAATTAGGCTAGCTTATTGTTCTTAGCACAGCACCTGGTTTATTGCAACTTGTGATTTCCCAGTAAAGTTATTTTGAAATCTGGCAAGACAGTATCATTTACGAAATGTTAAACTATAATTATTTGAATGACAATATATAATTTACCAATGTTTTTGAATAGTAATTTTGAAAATTGTAACGTGTTCACCGGAAGCATTTCAGAGAAGAAAAAAATCAGAATTTCACCGCTACTGTAAAATGCGGTTTTTGGATATAAATATGAACTTGATGGAACAAAAAATACATGTATTGTATAACATAATGTCCTAGGAGTGGCATCTGATGGAGATTGTCAAAGGTTGGTGCATATTTTAGCTGGTTCTGCTTTTGGTGACGCCTGACCTTGAATTGAAAATGGATGTTTGTACTTTTGTGGCTATGTATTGTCCTAACATAATCTAACTTTATGCTTTGCCGTAAAGCCTCTTTGAAAATCGAACAATGTGGTAGATTAAGGAGATGTTTATCTTTTAAATGGTGTAAAATAGTTGATTGTTTGAGAAATTTGAAATTATTAGTTTTTTGATGTTTTGAATTTCCAGCCTTGCTAGCAATCCCGTCTCAGGGTTCATTGCTAACCCGTGGCCTCAACAGGTTAACTGTATTGTTGGTTTAAGAGCTGTATTCAGCATTTGACAGTAAGGTCACCTGTTGTATTTGGCACATGTGACAAATTTAAATTTGATTTGTTTGGTAATAATGTATCCATTATTGTAATATTGCTATTCATTGTAAATGTTTGGAGATCTATGTATCCATTATTGTAATATTGCTATTCATTGTAAATGTTTGGAGGTCTATGTATCCATTATTGTAATATTGCTATTCATTGTAAATGTTTGGAGGTCTATGTAGCCGTTATTGTAATATTGCTATTCATTGTAAATGTTTGTAGGTCTATGTATCCATTATTGTAATATTGCTATTCATTGTAATGTTTGTAGGTCTATGTATCCATTATTGTAATATTGCTTATTCATTGTAAATGTTTGTAGGTCTATGTATCCATTATTGTAATATTGCCTATTCATTGTAAATGTGTGTATGTCTATGTATCCATTATTGTAATATTGGCTATTCATTGCTAAATGTTTGGAGGGTCCTATGTTCCCTATTGTAATATTGCTATTCATTGTAAATGTTTGGAGGTCTATGTATCCTTTATTGTAATATTGCTATTCATTGTAAATGTTTGAGGTCTATGTGTCCATTATTGTAATATTGCTATTCATTGCTAAATGTTTGGAGGTCTATGTATCCATATATTGTAATATTGCTATCATTGGTAAATGTTTGGATGGTCTATGTATCCATTATTGTAATATTGCTATTCATTGTAAATGTTTGTAGGTCTATGTATCCATTATTGTAATATTGCTATTCATTGTAATGTTTGTAGGTCTATGTATCCATTATTGTAATATTGCTATTCATTGTAAATGTTGGAGGTCTATGTACTCCATTATTGTAATATTGCTATTCATTGTAAATGTTTGTAGGTCTATGCATCCATTATTGTAAATATTGCTATTCAATGTAAATGTTTGTAGGTCTATGTATCCATTATTGTAATATTGCTATTCATTGTAAATGTTTGTAGGTCTATGTATCCATTATTGTAATATTGCTATTCATTGTAAATGTTTGGAGGTCTATGTATCCATTATTGTAATATTGCTATTCATTGTAAATGCTTGTAGGTCTATGTATCCATTATTGTAATATTGCTATTCAATTGTAAATGTTTGTAGGTCTATGTATCCATTATTGTAATATTGCTATTCTTGTAAATGTTTGTAGGTTCTATGATCCATTATTGTAATATTGCTATTCATTGTAAATGTTTTTAGGGTCTATGTATCCCATTATTGTAATATTGCTATTCATTGTAAATGTTTGTAGGTCTATGTATCCATTATTGTAATATGGCTATTCATTGGTAATGTTTGGGGAGGGTTCTATGTATCCATTATTGTAATATTGCTATTCATTGTAAATGTTTGGAGGTCTATGTATCCAGTTATTGGTAATATTGCTATTCATTGTAAATGTTTGGAGGTCTATGTATCCATTATTGTAAATTGCTATTCATTGTAAATGTTTGGAGGTCTATGTATCCGTTATTGTAATATTGCTATTCATGTAAATGGTTGTAGGTCTATGTATCCGTTATTGTAATATTGCTATTCATTGTAAATGTTTGGAGGTCTATGTAGCCGTTATTGTAATATTGCTATTCATTGTAAATGTTGGAGGTCTATGTATCCATTATTGTAATATTGCTATTCATTGTAATGTTTGGAGGTCTATGTATCCATTATGGTAATATTCCGCTATTCATTGTAAATGTTTGTAGGTCTATGTATCCATTATTGTATATTGCTATTCATTGTAAATGTTTGTAGGTTCTATGTATCCATTATTGTAATATTGCTATTCATTGTAATGTTTGGAGGTCTATGTATCCTTATTGTAATATTGCTATTCATTGTAAATGTTTGGAGTCTATGTATCCATTACTGTAATATTGCTATTCATTGTAAATGTTTGTAGGTCCATGTATCCATTATTGTAATATTGCTATTCATTGTAAATGTTGTATGTCCATGTATCCATTATTGTAATATTGCTATTTATTGTAAATGTTTGTAGGTCATTTACAATGAATAGTAATATTCCAATAATGGATACATAGACCTACAAACATCCATGTATCCATTATTGTAATATTGCTATTCATTGTAAATGTTTGGAGGTCTAATGTATCCGTTATTGTAATATTGCTATTCATTGTAAATGGTTTGTAGGGTCTATGTATCCACTTATTGTAATATTGCTATCATTGTAAATGTTTGTAGGTCTAGGTATCCATTATTGTAATATTGCTATTCATTGTAAATGTTTGTAGGTCTATGTATCCATTATTGTAATATTGCTATTCATTGTATATGTTTGGGAGGTCTATGTATCCATTATTGTAATATTGCTAATTCATTGTAAATGTTTGGAGGTCTATGTATCCATTATTGTAATATTGCTAATTCAATTGTAAATGTTTGGAGGTCTATGGATCCATTATTGTAATATTGCTAGTCATTGTAAATGTTGTGTAGGTCTATGTATCCATTATGGTAAAATTGCTATTCATTGTAAATGTTTGGAGGTCTATGTATCCATTATTGTAATATTGCTATTCATTGTAAATGTTTGTAGTCTATGTATCCGTTATTGTAATATTGCTATTCATTGTAATGTTTGGAGGTCTATGTATCCATTATGGTAATATTGCTATTCATTGTAAATGTTTGGAGGTCTATGTATCCCTTATTGTAATATTGCTATTCATTGTAAATGTTTGGAGGTCTATGTATCCATTACGGTAATATTGCTATTCATTGTAAATGTGTGGAGGTCTAATGTATCCGTTATTGTAATATTGCTATTCACTTGTAAATGTTTGTAGGTCTATGTATCCATTATTGTAATATTGCTATTCATTGTAAATGTTTGTAGTCTATGTATCCATTATTGTATATTGCTATTCATTGTAATGTTTGTAGGTCTATGTATCCTTATTGTAATATGCTATTCAATTGTATATTGTTATGGAGGTCTAGTATCCATATTGTAATATTTGCTATTCATTGTAAATGTTTGGAGGTCTATGTAGCCATATTGTAATATTGCTATTCATTGTAAAATGTTTGGCAGGTTCTATGTATCCATTATTGTAATATTTGCATTCATTGTAATGTTTGGAGGTCTATGTATCCTTATTGTAAAATTGCTATTCAGTTGTAAATGTTTGGAGGTCCTATGTATCCATTATTGTAATATTGCTATTCATTGTAAATGTTTGTAGGTCTATGTATCCGTTATTGTAATATTGCTATTCATTGTAATGTTTGGAGGGTCTATGTATCCGTATTGTAATATTGCTATTCATTGTAAATGTTTGGAGGTCTAGTATCCATTATTAGTAATATTGCTATTCATTGTAAATGTTTGGAGGGTCTATGTATCCATTATTGTAATATTGCTATTCATTGTAAGGTTTTGGAGGTCTATGTATCCCTTATTGTAAAATTGCTATTCATTGTAAATGTTTGGAGGTCTATGTATCCGTTATTGTAATATTGCTATTCATTGTAAATGTTTGGAGGTCTATGTATCCGTTATTGTAATATTGCTATTCCTTGTAAATGTTTGGAGGTCTATGTAGCCGTTATTGTAATATTGCTATTCATTGTAAATGTTTGGAGGTCTATGTATCCATTATTGTAATATTGCTATTCATTGTAAATGTTGGAGGTCTATGTATCCATTATTGTAATATTGCTATTCATTGTAAATGTTTGGAGGTCTATGTATCCATTATTGTAATATTGCTATTCATTGTAAATGTTTGGAGGTCTATGTATCCATTATTGTAATATTGCTATTCATTGTAAATGTTTGGAGGTCTATGTATCCATTATTGTAATATTGCTATTCATTGTAAATGTTTGGAGGTCTATGTATCCATTACTGTAATATTGCTATTCATTGTAAATGCTTGTAGGTCCATGTATCCATTATTGTAATATTGCTATTCATTGTAATGTTTGTAGGTCTATGTATCCATTATTGTAATATTGCTATTTATTGTAAATGTTTGTAGGTCATTTACAATGAATAGCAATATTACAATAATGGATACATAGACCTACAAACATTTACAATTGAATAGCAATATTACAATAATGGATACATAGACCTCCAAACATTTAAAATGAATAGCAATATTACAATAATGGATACATAGACCTACAAACATTTACAATAAATAGCAATATTACAATAATGGATACATAGACCTACAAACATTTACAATGAATAGCAATATTCAATAATGGATACATAGACCTACAAACATTTACAATGAATAGCAATATTACAATAATGGATACATAGACCTACAAACATTTACAATGAATAGCAATCTTACAATAATGGATACATAGACCTACAAACATTTACAATGAATAGCAATATTACAATAATTTATACATAGACCTCCAAACATTTACAATGAATAGCAATATTACAATAATGGATACATAGACCTACAAACATTTACAATGAATAGCAATATTACATAACGGCTACATAGACCTCCAAACATTTACATGAATAGCAATATTACAATAACGGATACATAGACCTACAAACATTTACAATGAATAGCAATATTACAATAACGGATAAATAGACCTCAAACATTTACAATGAATAGCAATATTACATAACGGATACATAGACCTCCAAACATTTACAATGAATAGCATATTACAATAATGGATACATAGACCTACAACATCCATGTATCCATTATTGTAATATTGCTATTCATTGTAAATGTTTGTAGGTCTATGTATCCATTATTGTAATATTGCTATTCATTGTAAATGTTTGTAGGTCTATGTATCCGTTATTGTAATATTGCTATTCATTGTAAATGTTTGTAGGTCTATGTATCCGTTATTGTAATATTGCTATTCATTGTAAATGTTTGGAGGTCTATGTAGCCGTTATTGTAATATTGCTATTCATTTTAAATGTTTGTAGGTCTATGTATCCATTATTGTAATATTGCTATTCATTGTAATGTTGGAGGTCTATGTATCAATTGTTGTAATATTGCTATTCATTGTAAATGTTTGTAGTCCATGTATCCATTATTGTAAATATTGCTATTCATTGTAAATGTTTGGAGGTCTGTGTATCCATTCTTGTAATATTGCTATTCATTGTAAATGTTTGTGTCTATGTATCCATTATTGTAAATATTGCTATTCATTGTAAATGTTTTGGAGGTCTATGTATCCATTATTGTAATATTGCTATTCATGGTAAATGTTTGGAGGTCTATGTATCCATTATGTAAATATTGCTATTCATTGTAAATGTTTGGAGGTCTATGTATCCATTATTGTATATTGCTAGTCATTGTAAATGTTTGGAGGTCTATGTATCCATTATTGTAATATTGCTATTCCATTGTAAATGTTTTGGGAGGTCTATGTATCCATTATTGTAATATTGCTATTCATTGTAAATGTTTGGAGGTCTATGTATCCATTATTGTAATATTGCTATTCATTGTAAATGTTTGGAGGTCTATGTATCCATTATTGTAATATTGCTATTCATTGTAAATGTTTGGAGGTCTATGTATCCATTATTGTAATATTGCTATTCATTGTAAATGTTTGGAGGTCTATGTATCCATTATTGTAATATTGCTTTCATTGTAAATGTTTGGAGGTCTATGTATCCATTATTGTAATATGCTATTCATTGTAAATGTTTGGAGGTCTATGTATCCATTATTGTAATATTGCTATTCATTGTAAACGTTTGGAGGTCTATGTATCCATTATTGTAATATTGCTATTCATTGTAAATGTTTGGAGGTCTATGTATCCATTATTGTAATATTGCTATTCATTGTAAATGTTTGGAGGTCTATGTATCCATTATTGTAATATTGCTATTCATTGTAAATGTTTGGAGGTCTATGTATCCATTATTGTAATATTGCTATTCATTGTAAATGTTTGGAGGTCTATGTATCCATTATTGTAATATTGCTATTCATTGTAAATGTTTGGAGGTCATGTATCCATTATTGTAATATTGCTATTCATTGTAAATGTTTGGAGGTCCATGTATCCATTATTGTAATATTGCTATTGTAATGTTTGGAGGTCCATGTATCCATTATTGTAATATTGCTATTCATTGTAAATGTTTGGAGGTCTATGTATCCATTATTGTAATATTGCTATTCATTGTAAATGTTTGTAGGTCTATGTATCCATTATTGTAATATTGCTATTCATTGTAAATGTTTGTAGGTCCATGTATCCATTATTGTAATATTGCTATTCATTGTAAATGTTTGGAGGTCTATGTATCCATTATTGTAATATTGCTATTCATTGTAAATGTTTGGAGGTCTATGTATACATTATTGTAATATTGCTATTCATTGTAAATGCTTGTAGGTCTATGTATCCATTATTGTAATATTGCAATTCATTGTAAATGTTTGGAGGTCTGTGTATCCATTATTGTAATATTGCTATTCATTGTAAATGTTTGGAGGTCTATGTATCCATTATTGTAATATTGCTATTCATTGTAAAATGTTTGGAGGTCTATGTATCCATTATTGTAATATTGCTATTCATTGTAAATGTTTCAAGACACCTGCTGTTAACTCTTAATACTTAAGACAGCTCACGAGGTGTCCTAAATATCTGCCGACTAGGTGGGACTAGAGACTTCATGCATAGCTTTAATTTATACCCATAAGTGTAAAATGTCTTTATTCTCAGCACTTATACGACCAATTTTCTACTCTGAGACGCTTTGTGGACATGGGCCCAGATCTCAAAATATTGTTTAAAAAAAAGTAGAATGTTTGTTTAACATAATAATAAAAATAATATTACTAATGTAACCTACTTTAAAGGCTGGGTTTAGTTGATTGTGTTGTACTGCTCATGTCCGCGTTCTGGACCTTCCCGCATCCCCGTACAGAACTATCCGCGTCCACGTACAGAACTGTCCGCGTCCACGTACAGAACTGTCCGCGTCCACGTACAGAACTGTCCACGTACAGAACTGTCCGCGTCCACGTACATTGTGGCGCCAAACATATTGTCCGGTTACGCGCAGAGTGGGCTGAGGTGATTTTGGGAATAACGACAGAGTTTGTTACAGTGTTGAAACGCTGAAGTTTATTGTTCAATTAGCTTTTTGCTTTACGGTCAGGGACAGTATGAGTGTAGCCAGATCCTTTTCACTCTCTATCCTCGTTTCATTTTGTGGTTCAACCGGATTCGTCATCGAGACGAGGGGACAGACGAACGACCTGCTAGCTAGCCTAGCTAGTCGGTACAGCTCGGTAAGCTAGCTAGTTACTAATTAGTAGCATCGTAGTTCTCCTTCTCTCTCGTTGACGGATGCTGGCTACCTCTGTCCGGTTCTCCTCTCTTCACTAGATGGACGGTCCACTTTAGTGTTTAAAACCCCTCTGTGTCCAAGGACCAATCTTTTGAATATTATTTTCGGGGCTCCTCAGTAGGCTGGACACATTCCGTTTATTTTAATTCTCAGCTGCTCACCAATGTCTGTAAGTAAATTAATAACTTTTAATTGCTAAATATTTCCAATAGATGGCAGCATAAGACCACGAAGCATCAGTTATAGGCTACAAGCAGCAATATGAGTGACATAAAAATAGCATGCACCACAGACTATATGTCCCATGATTTCTGAATGGTCACTCATTACTTTAGTTAGTTATATATCTCCTATTAGGGCTGTGTTGCTTTAGGGAGAGAAAACAAAAATGAGTGAGGTATTGAATAGTGAGGTATTGAATAGTGAGGTGTAAATAGTGAGGTGTAAATAGTGAGGTATTGAATAGTGAGGTATTGAATAGTGAGGTATTGAATAGTGAGGTGTAAATAGTGAGGTGTAAATAGTGAGGTGTAAATAGTGAGGTATTGAATAGTGAGGTGTAAATAGTGAGGTGTAAATAGTGAGGTATTGAATAGTGAGGTATTGAATAGTGAGGTATTGAATAGTGAGGTGTAATAGTGAGGTGTAAATAGTGAGGTGTAAATAGTGAGGTATTGAATAGTGAGGTATTGAATAGTGAGGTGTAAATAGTGAGGTGTAAATAGTGAGGTGTAAATAGTGAGGTATTGAATAGTGAGGTGTAAATAGTGAGGTGTAAATAGTGAGGTATTGAATAGTGAGGTATTGAATAGTGAGGTGTAAATAGTGAGGTATTGAATAGTGAGGTATTGAATAGTGAGGTATTGAATAGTGAGGTGTAAATAGTGAGGTATTGAATAGTGAGGTATTGAATAGTGAGGTGTAAATAGTGAGGTATTGAATAGTGAGGTGTAAATAGTGAGGTATTGAATAGTGAGGTATTGAATAGTGAGGTATTGAATAGTGAGGTATTGAATAGTGAGGTGTAAATAGTGAGGTGTAAATAGTGAGGTGTAAATAGTGAGGTGTAAATAGTGAGGTGTAAATAGTGAGGTATTGAATAGTGAGGTATTGAATAGTGAGGTGTAAATAGTGAGGTATTGAATAGTGAGGTGTAAATAGTGAGGTGTAAATAGTGAGGTGTAAATAGTGAGGTATTGAATAGTGAGGTATTGAATAGTGAGGTATTGAATAGTGAGGTGTAAATAGTGAGGTATTGAATAGTGAGGTATTGAATAGTGAGGTATTGAATAGTGAGGTGTAAATAGTGAGGTATTGAATAGTGAGGTATTGAATAGTGAGGTGTAAATAGTGAGGTATTGAATAGTGAGGTATTGAATAGTGAGGTATTGAATAGTGAGGTATTGAATAGTGAGGTATTGAATAGTGAGGTATTGAATAGTGAGGTGTAAATAGTGAGGTATTGAATAGTGAGGTGTAAATAGTGAGGTGTAAATAGTGAGGTATTGAATAGTGAGGTATTGAATAGTGAGGTATTGAATAGTGAGGTGTAAATAGTGAGGTAAAAATAGTGAGGTATTGAATAGTGAGGTATTGAATAGTGAGGTATTGAATAGTGAGGTATTGAATAGTGAGGTATTGAATAGTGAGGTGTAAATAGTGAGGTATTGAATAGTGAGGTGTAAATAGTGAGGTGTAAATAGTGAGGTATTGAATAGTGAGGTGTAAATAGTGAGGTATTGAATAGTGAGGTATTGAATAGTGAGGTATTGAATAGTGAGGTTTGAATAGTGGGTGTAAATAGTGAGGTATTGAATAGTGAGGTGTAAATAGTGAGGTATTGAATAGTGAGGTGTAAATAGTGAGGTGTAAATAGTGAGGTATTGAATAGTGAGGTGTAAATAGTGAGGTAAAAATAGTGAGGTAAAAATAGTGAGGTATTGAATAGTGAGGTATTGAATAGTGAGGTATTGAATAGTGAGGTGAATAGTGAGGTATTGAATAGTGAGGTATTGAATAGTGAGGTATTGAATAGTGAGGTATTGAATAGTGAGGTGTAAATAGTGAGGTATTGAATAGTGAGGTGGAAATAGTGAGGTGTAAATAGTGAGGTATTGAATAGTGAGGTGTAAATAGTGAGGTGTAAATAGTAGGTGTAAATAGTGAGGTATTGAATAGTGAGGTGTAAATAGTGAGGTGTAAATAGTGAGGTGTAAATAGTGAGGTATTGAATAGTGAGGTGTAAATAGTGAGGTAAAAATAGTGAGGTATTGAACCCCGGGTAGATAATCAGTAGTACATACATTGTAAAAAATCATGAAATTTGATATTGTGAGTAAACAACCTCGGAATAGAAAAGACAAGAGGGCGTCTTCCAGCCCACCAATAAATGACATCATTCAACCCTCCTGGTTAGTAAATTTACCTCGACATGCCCCTTGAGAAGGCGAGTGAGAGTGAAGTGAAGACACCAGCTGTTTAGCGGGGCTGAGTTGACTTCATGTGCGAGAAGGCAGAGCAGGTGGATGCTGGTTGATGAATGTACTGGGAAAATACGTTTTTCTAGACCAGAGATGACTGAATTAATGTTCAGGCTTATTGATAATCGTTATATTAATGAAGTGTAAAACATGAGCATAAAAACAGGTCATAATAAACATGAATCATCATTATATTACTTCACAGTAATCTGTTAAATGCTTTTTCAGTCCTTCCTCTTGCGTTAGCAGTGTGGAAAGGGACAGAAAGAAGCGTGGGGAGTGGTGATGTATCCAGGGAGAACTAACTAATCTTCTGAAATATCATTGTGGTCTTATGTTCCCATCTATTGGGAATTATGTCAACTGCAGTAGTGCTGAAAAATGTGTTATTCCTTACTAAAGTAGTAATTACTGAGAATTACTAGTTAATTTTATCACTTACAATCATAAAATAACCACTTATAGCATAACAAACAATTAAACTGACATAAACCAAAAAATATGCATTTAGTTAATTTAGTTAATTACCAAATTGAGCCTGTGGTCACATTTGAGAGTGAGGCAGATATATATAGCATTTTGCAAAAAAACATGATTTTTGTCTCTCTGAAATGAAACCATCAAGTGATAGATTGTAAACAAATCCTTGTCTGTGAGAGATGTAATAATTAATACATAATTTCTTTAAACAATAAAAGCTCATTTCTGTAAAGTGATATGTTGCGTTTTGGAACTCTTCTTATGTTTCCCATCTGAGATCAGAGTAGCGAGAGATGTAATGTTTGTCTTGTTGTGTTGAAGTCCAATCAAGCAGGAGAGACCAGCCTCCCCTGTTCCCAGCTGTGTGTCCATGAAGAGTGAACCGGTCTATGGTCAACCTATAGTGTTTAGAGAGGGAGACTTTTCTACTGAACAAAGGTAAGAAGAACTCATGGGTCATGGTCAGTGAGTTAAACAACACTGTCTCTAGTCATTCTCCTCTCCCATTTTCACATTTCTTTTGTTGTTTTCATAATCCACAGGCTAATCCTTTTATCCATTATATAGTCCTAAAACAATATTAAACAAACACATCGTTCCCTCACATCGTTCCTGTGTGTGTGTGTGTGTGTGTGTGGTGTGTGTGTGTGTGTGTGTGTGGTGTGTGGTGTGTGTGTGTGTGTGAACTGTAATCTCATGTTTTGTCACAGAAACCAACAGGAGAGATCAGAGTCAGAGATTCTCAGTGGTCAGTCTTCCCAGAGTCATCAAACAGACCTGGACTCTATATTCAGTGTATGGTCCTGTTATGTACATTTGTTTTTGTTTTCCTCAAGTAAAGTTGATCTGTCAATTATTCATTATGTGTTAATGAGAAAGCATTTATTCTCTTGCTTAACTTATTTACTTGATTTATTTTAGTTGCTTGAAGAGAAAATTATGACATTTGTGAAGAACGAGCTGAAGATGTTCAAGAGGATTCTTAGTCCAGAACTCCCAGAAGTCTTTGAGAGTCAGAAGCAGGATGAGGAAGTGGTGGATGCTGAAGATGAGAAGCAGGAGAGCAGTGCCAGAGAGGGGGCTCTGAAGATCACACTGCACGTCCTGAGGAAAATGAACCAGAAGGAGCTCGCTGACACACTGGAGAATGTAAGATCTGTCTGCCTCATGTTGAATGATGTTTTAAAACATTTAAAAGCTGTAGCTAAAGTACAGCTAAAGTAGCTGTGTAACTCAATGATATTGTAGCTGCCTTAACAAACACCTAGTGACCTCATCAAGTAGCAGCAGGGATGTGTTGTGGTGATTAATTTAGAGAGAGAGAGAGAGAGAGAGAGAGGAGAGCAAGAGGAGAGCCAGAGGAGAGAGGAGAGCCAGAGGAGAGAGGAGAGCCACAGAGAGAGCCACAGAGAGAGCCACAGGGAGAGCCACAGAGAGAGAGACAGAGAGAGAGACACAGGAAAACCTGGCTCCCTGTAGAGGAAAGGCTGTGCAACCACTGCACAACAGTAGAACCTGAGACGGAGCTGCATTTCCTGACAAAATGTAAAAAATATAAAACAATTAGAGAGTGTAATTTCCCCAAATTTGAAACCCTTATTCAAGGTTTCAAAGACTTCTCTGATGAGAGTAGGCTACCCGTCCTGTTGGGGGAGGACGCAGAGAGCTGTGGGTTGGCAGCGCACTACATTGCTGCCTGCCATAAGTTGAGGGACAGTGTCTGACAGACCAACCAACCAATCCCATTGACATTTTGATTCTTACTATTTTCATATTGTAAGGTTGGCAATATGTACATTGCTCCTCATGCCAATAAAGCGAATTGAATTGAGAGACAGAGGAGAGAGAGGAGAGAGAGAGACAACATTAATAATACCAATAATAATATAATCAGTCACACCAGTCTGTAATGCATTATGAAAACATTTACACATTTATACAGTCAGATAAGAGAATAAATGATTATAATTTAAAACTTTAAACAGTCCTACAATACTGTAGCATTAAAACAGACGTAATATTAATATCTTCTGTGTTATTTCTAGATTCAGATGAGCTTGCTGTGATTTGCCAACGTGAACTCAAATGTAATCTAAAGAAGAAGTTTCAATGTGTATTTGAGGGGATCGCTAAACAAGGAAACCCAACACTTCTCAATAAGATCTACACAGAGCTCTACATCACAGAGGGTGGAACAGGAGAGGTCAATAATGAACATGAGCTGAGACAGATTGAGACAACAACCAGGAAACAAGCAAGACCAGAGACTGCAGTCAAATGTAACGACATCTTCAAACCCTTAACGGACAAGACAAACGTATCAGAACTGTGCTGACAAAGGGAGTCGCTGGCATTGGAAAAACAGTCTCTGTGCAGAAGTTCATTCTGGACTGGGCTGAAGGAAAAGCAAATCAGGTGTTCAATTTGTGTTTTCATTCCCTTTCCGGGAGCTGAATTTGATGAAAGGGACAAAACACATTGATTGAACTTCTCTATCACTTTCAATGGAAACCAAACAATCAGAATCTCCAACTACGACAAGTCAAAGTTGTGTTCATCTTTGATGGTCTGGATGAGTGCCGACTGCCCCTAGACTTCCAGAAGAACAAGATCTGTTGTGACGTCACAGAGTCAACCTCAGTGGATGTTCTGCTGACAAATCTCATCAAGGGAAATCTGCTTCCCTCTGCTCTCCTCTGGATAACTACCCGACCTGCAGCAGCCAATAGATCCCTTCAGGTGTGTTGACCAGGTGACAGAGGTACGAGGGTTCAATGACCCACAGAAGGAGGAGTACTTCAGGAAGAGATTCAGTGATGAGGACCTGGCCAGCAGAATCATCTCACACATAAAGACATCAAGGAGCCTCCACATCATGTGCCACATTCCAGTCTTCTGTTGGATTTCTGCAACAGTCCTCGAACACATGCTGAAACATAAGAGAGAAAAGATGCCCAAGACTCTGACTGAGATGTACACACACCTTGTGGTGTTTCATACCAAACAGAAGAATGAAAAGTATCTTGGGAAAGAAGAGACAGGTCCACACTGGAATAAGAGAGCATTCTGTCACTGGGAAAACTGGCTTTTCAACAGCTGTGAATGGCAATCTGATTTTCTATGAAGAAGACCTGAAAGAGGCAGGTATTGATGTCAATGAAGCCTCTGTGTACTCAGGATTGTGCACACAGCTCTTTAAAGAGGAATGTGGGCTGTACCAGGACAAGGTGTACTGCTTTGTTCATCTGAGCATTCAGGAGTTTCTGGCTGCTGTATATGTGTTCCTCTCATTCATCAACAACAATGAGAATCTAATGGACAAACAGCAATCAGTCCAGTATCTTTTCTCTGCTGTTCAGAGACACACCTGAAGTTACTTTCTACAAGAGTGCTGTGGATAAAGCCTTACAAAGCGAGACAGGAAACCTGGACCTGTTCCTCCGCTTCCTTCTGGGCCTCTCACTGGAGTCCAATCAGAAGCACTTACAAGGTCTATTGACAAAGACAAGAAGCAGCTCAAAGACCCATGAAGAAACAGTCAATTACATCAAGGAGAAGATCAGGGAGAATCCTCTCCAGAGAGGTGCATCAATCTGTTCCACTGTCTGAATGAACTGAATGACCATTCTCTAGTGGAGGAGATCCAAAGCTACCTGAGATCAGGAAGTCTCTCAAAACCCAACCTGTCACCTGCACAGTGGTCAGCTCTGGTCTTTGTGTTGCTGACTTCAGAAAAGGAGCTGGATGTGTTTGACCTGAAGAAATCTCCAGATCAGAGGAAGGTCTTCTGAGGCTGCTGCCAGTGGTCAAAGCCTCCAGAGCTGCTCTGTGAGTACATAAAATGATATATAAGAACTAATCATCAGGCAGAAATATTCAGTTTAGGAAAAATATGTATTATAATATGTATATAATATTATATTGAATAACATATTGAATCAGATATTCAATGTAGTATACAATATGACCATACAATTCTAGGAGACAGAAGATGAATCTATATGCTGTTTGAGAGAATAAACCAAATGCTATTGTCCTTCTACACTACTGGTGTTAAATTAACAGTGTGTTTGTGAAGTCATGATGATCTCTTTGCAGGCTGTCAGGCTGTGGAGTCACAAGAAAGGCTGTGCTTCTCTGGTCTCAGTTCTGGAGTCAAACCCCTCACACCTGAGAGAGCTGGACCTGAGTAACAATGACCTGAAGGATTCAGGAGTGGAGCTGCTCTCTGCTGGGAGGATCCACACTGTAAACTGGAGACTCTGAGGTCAGTATTCCTGTAGTTGGTCAACAAGTGATAACTGTTCACCAGATCCACATGTGTTTACCAGACACACATAGTCCACACCATATGTGTTTGGACAGTGAAGCCTACAGTTTTAAATGTGGTGCTATGCTCCAGCATTTTGGATTTGAGATGTTTCATTAGGTGACAGTACAGAATGTCACCTTTTATTTGAGGGTATTTTCATACACAGCTGTGTTACTGTTAAGAAAGGAAAGCACTTTATGTATTTAGTTCTCCCATTTGAAAAAGTTGTATATTCGGACAAATTCACTTATATTGTATTAAAGTTGTCATAAGTTTAGTATTTAGTCCCATGTTCCATGCCTGCAGTGATTACATCAAGCTTGTGATTCTACAAACTTGTTGAATGCATTTGCAGTTTGTCTTTGTTGTGTTTTGGATTATGTTTTGCTAATAGAAACTGAATGGTGAATAATGTCCTGTCATTTTGGAGTCACTTCACTTGTATTGTCAGTAAGAATAGAAGATGTTTCTGAACACTTCTACATTCATGTGGATGCTACCATGATTATAAATAATCATGAATGAATTGTGAATGATGATGAATGAGAAAGTTACAGAGGCACAAAGATCAGACCCCCTCTGTTATTGGTGTTATTCTGTATACTTCTGGCCCTTCTTTGGACACTGTCTTAACTAACCTCCAGACGAGCTTCAATGCCATACAACTCTCCTTCCGTGGCCTCCAACTGCTCTTACATACAAGTAAAACTAAATGCATGCTCTTCAACCGATTGCTGCCTGCACCTGCCCGCCTGTCCAGCATCACTACTCTGGACGGTTCTGACTTAGAATATGTGGACAACTACAAATACCTGGGTGTCTGGTTAGACTGTAATCCTCCTTCCAGACTCACTACAAGCATCTCCAATCCAAAGTTAAATCTAGAATTGGCTTCCTATTTCGCAACATAGCATCCTTCACTCATGCTGCCAAACATACCCTTATAAAACTGACCATCCTACCGATCCTCGACTTCGGCGATGTCATTTACAAAATAGCCTCCAATACCCTACTCAATAAATTGGATGCAGTCTATCACAGTGCCATCCGTTTTGTCACCAAAGCCCCATATACAGTGGGGGGAAAAAGTATTTGATCCCCTGCTGATTTTGTACGTTTGCCCACTGACAAAGGATCAGTCTATAATTTTAATGGTAGGTTTATTTGAACAGTGAGAGGCAGAATAACAACAAAACATCCAGAAAAACTCAGGTCAGAAATGTTATAAATTGATTTGTATTTTAATGAGGGAAATAAGTATTTGACCCCCTCTCAATCAGAAAGATTTCTGGCTCTCAGGTGTCTTTTATACAGGTAACGAGCTGAGATTAGGAGCACACTCTTAAAGGGAGAACCAAAGCCCCATATAGTACTACCCACCACTGCGACCTGTACGCTCTCGTTGTCTGGGCCTCGCTTCATACTCGTCGCCAAACCCACTGGCTCCAGGTCATCTACAAGACCCTGCTAGGTAAAGCCCCGCCTTATCTCAGCTCACTGGTCACCATAGCAGCACCCACCTGTAGCACGCGCTCCAGCAGGTATTTCCCTGGTCACCCCAAAGCCAACTCTCCTTCGCCGCCTCTTCTTCCAGTTCTCTGCTGCCAATGACTGGAACGAACTACAAAAATCTCTAAAACTGGAAACACTTATCTCCCTCACTAGCTTTAAGCACCAGCTGCCAGAGCAGCTCACAGATTACTGCACCTGTACATAGCCCATCTATAATTTAGCCCAAACTACTACCTCTTCCCCTACTGTATTTATTTATTTAGCTCCTTTGCTCCCCATTATTTCTACTTTGCACTTTCTTCCGCTGCATATCTACCATTCCAGTGTTTAACTTGCTATATGTATTTACTTTGCCACCATGGTCTTTTTTTGCCTTTACCTCCCTTTTTTCACTTCATTTGCTCACATTGTATATAGACTTATTTTTCTACTGTATTATTGACTGTATGTTTGTGTAATACCCTTGTTTGAACCAAGTATTGAGTGTATTAGTTATAATTAATTGGTATTATATTTAAAAGATGATTGAATTGCTCCTAAACTGTAATGTTGTTAATGCATTATGCTTTTTGAAGAAATATTTATTTAATGTATTAGTGAATAGTTTGTTTTACATTGAAGTTGAAGTTTTGACCAATAAGGTCGCTTGTTAAGTTGTGGCCAATGGGAGTTGACCTGGTTAACGGGAGGCAAAAAGACGTTGATGAAAGGATGGACGTTTTACCTCAGGACGGTTGGTGAAGAAAAATTATAAAAGAAGACGACAAAACTACAACAAAACCCATAGCTACTAAGACATGAAGGGAAATACATGTTTTATTTAATAAAAGAGTTGTTATAATTTAGTTAAAACTTAGTAAAGACTGAAGCTACTGTCTCGTCGTGGAGGTATTAGCCAGTCTAGAGGTTAGCCTAGCATCGTGTGACACCGGGAGATAATTGCTTGGGAAGCTTAACGAGTTCATGTTGCCATGGTGATATCGGTTACTAAGGAGGACTGTCTGCATGGGTAGCTGTGCTGCCATGGGGATATCGGTTACTAAGGAGGACTGTCTGCATGGGTAGCTGTGGTGCCATGGGGATATTGGTTACTAAGGAGTAATGTCTGCACGGGTAGCTGTGTTGCCATGGGGATATCGGTTACTAAGGAGGACTGTCTGCATGGGTAGCTGTTTGCCATGGGGATATCGGTTACTAAGGAGGACTGTCTGCATGGGTAGCTGTGCTGCCATGTGGATAGCGGTTACTAAGGAGGACTGTCTGCATGGGTAGCTGTGTTGCCATGGGGATATCGGTTACTAAGGAGGACTGTCTGCATGGGTAGCTGTGCTGCCATGGGGATATCGGTTACTAAGGAGGACTGTCTGCATGGGGAGCTGTGCTGCCTTGGACTTGGTGAGGAAACCTGCATGGAACTGCCATACTTCGCTGAGGGAATATCTACCAAGTCGTGAGTAACCACAATGTGAGGTGCTTAATTTGGACACGGGTTGTGCACGACTCATTGGGATTATTATTTTTATTTCTTTTGATGTTGTGTCTGAACATGTATTTGTGTTTGAAAATGTTTTAATACACATATGGAACGTTATGTATGTTGCCTTGGTGGAGTCATTAAATGTTTCAATTTAATGCATGGGATGGTTTATCCTGATTCAATAACAGAAACCTATAATCATTTCATCTTAAGTAATACCCTATTGTCATAACCCTAGTTAGTTTACAATAGGAATTCTTATTGGAGATGTCCTTCTCACCTAACATCCCATGCTGCTGAGATACTCTACATATGTTAATATTGTGAGATCATATTCAAGCCTGGTGAGAGGGTTACATTTGTTTAACTCCATGTGTAACTCTGTGTTATATGTGTCAAACTGCTTTGCTTTATCTTGGCCAGGTCGCAATTGTAAATGAGAACTTGTTCTCAACTTGCCTACCTGGTTAAATAAAGGCGAAGAAATAAATAAATTGGTAAAGGTGAGAGGTTAGCATGTTTTGTTGTATCCTCTGTTATTGGTAATGGTGAGAGGTTAGCTGTTTTATTGTATCCTCTGTTATTGGTAATGGTGAGAGGTTAGCATGTTTTATTGCATTCTCTGTTATTGGTGATGGTGAGAGGTTAGCATGTTTTGTTGTAGTCTCTGTTATTGGTAATGGTGAGCAGTTAGCATGTTTTGTTGTAGCCTCTGTTATTGGTAATGGTGAGAGGTTAGCATGTTTTGTTGTAGACTCTGTTATTGGTAATGGTGAGAGGTTAGCATGTTTTGTTGTAGCCTCTGTTATTGGTAATGGTGAGAGGTTAGCATGTTTTGTTGTAGCCTCTGTTATTGGTAATGGTGAGAGGTTAGCATGTTTTGTTGTAGTCTCTGTAACTCTCACTCATTATTATTCATGATTCATTCATGATCTTTCTTAATCATGGCAGTCATAGGCTTGATTTAGTCATTGAGTTCAAAGAATATGGGACCAAATACTAAACTTTTTGACTACTTTAACACATAGTAAGTCAATTGGTCAGTCAATGCTTTTATTTTTCTAAATGGTGAAACAGTTATGTAGTAAAATTACCACAAACAAAGGTGACATATACTGTCACCTCAAATCAAAAATGTGGAATATAAAGCCACATTTAAAATGTTAGCTTCAATGTAGCTCAGTTGGTAGAGCATGGTGTTTGCAACGCCAGGGTTGTGGGTTTGATTCTGACGGGGACCGGTAGGGAAAAAATAAAAATGTATGCATTCACTACTGTATGTTGCGCTGGATAAGAGCGCCTGCTAAATGACTTAAATGTAAAATAGCTATGGTGTGGACTGTATACACAATACAATCTAAATCTGATACCTCACTGTCTGTCTTTTGACTGATACTGCTTTTTAAACTGGTCTGGTCAGTCTACTCAAATATTTGTTCTATATATTTTTGTATCTGCAAGTAATATGATCATTTTAATAATTACACATTCATTAATTTATGAATAGATTTGGTAGGTTTCAGGACACAGATATATCTGAATATGTTGAAAAAATACTGCCACTATTTCACCTCCTAAGAATAGCAGTGTGATTTTAATATGATTTGACTCTATGCAGGCTGTCAGGCTGTCTAGTCACAGAGGAAGGCTGTGCTTCTCTGGCCTCAGCTCTGAGGTCAAACCCCTCACACCTGAGAGAGCTGGACCTGAGCTACAATCACCCAGGAGACTCAGGAGTCAGACTGCTCTCTGCTGGACTGGAGGATCCACACTGCAGACTGGAGAAACTCAAGTATGTGGAGGGTTTATGTCAATGTTCATATCAGACATGTTTGACTTATCAGGCTAGTTAAGACAATCATTCTGACCACCACTTACAAAGTTATATGTTACTGTTTGTGTGTGTCAGTTTTTCTGTCAGTGGTGTGTGTGTGCGTCAGATTGTGTGTGTGTTCATATGTGTAACTCAATGATTGTCTGTTCTTCTGCTTACCGCTACAGTGTGGAACATGGTGGAGAGAACACAATGACACCTGGCTTAGAAAATGTGAGTGTTGACTGCTGTGAAGAAAATGACTAAGAATAAGTCTTAATTCAAGTTAAGTCAAAGTCAAAGACCACCATCATTACTGACTTGGTCATATTAAAATTCAGCTGTAGTTCTACAGAAGCAGAAATCAGGGACATCAAAGTTTACAAAGAGTTGCTTTGACTGTGTGTGTGTGTGTGTGTGTGTGTGTGGTGTTGTGTGTGTGTGTGTGTGTAATTAATGTGAATAAGTGTGTTTTATATTGCCATACAGTATAACATATGATCATTCAACAAGTCTCAAGTTACCTTAACTTCTCCTTTTGACACCTAGAAACATCTACATGAAATGAATTAGTGAAAAGTGAGTTAACATTCTAATGTGAATGATGATGATTTCTAATATTGTGTCTGGTTTCATCCATCAGATGTCTGTGATCTCACACTGGACCCAAACACAGTAGACAGACTCCTCTCTCTGTCTGAGGAGAACAGAAAGGTGACATGTAGGACAGAGGAGCAGCCGTATCCTGATCACCCAGAGAGATTTGAGGGCTGTGGACAGGTGCTGTGTAGAGAGGGTCTGACTGGGCGCTGTTACTGGGAGGTAGAGTGGAGTGGGAGACGGCTGATATAGGAGTGACATATAAAGGAATCAGCAGGAGAGGAGGGGTTAAGGACTGTTGGCTTGGGTACAATGACAAGTCCTGGAGTCTGTTCTGCTCCGACAACAGTTACTATGCCAGGCACAATAATAATTCCACTACTATAGTCGTCCCCTCCTCCAGGTCCCACAGAGTAGGAGTGTATCTGGACTGGCCAGCCGGCACTCTGTCCTTCTATAGAGCCTCCTCTGACAAACTGACCCACCTGAACACATTCACCTCCACATTCACTGAGCCTCTCTATCCAGGGTTTCATCTTTGGTATAACGGTGCCTCAGTGTCTCTGTGTCAGTGATACACACACACTCACACATTGGACACACACACACACACGCACACACACTGGACACACACACACACACTGGACACATACACTGGACACATACACACACTGGACACATACACATACACACACTGGACACATACACACACTGGACACATACACACACACACTGGACACATATACACACACACACACTGGACACATATACCACACACACAACACACACTACACATTGGACACACACACACTGGACACACACAAAAACACTGGACACACACACACACACACTGGATACACATTTAACACACTGGCTGTCAGTTTCAGTTTCTGGACCACAGGTTCTAGAACAGCTTCTATCCCAGTTATTCTGCCTGTTAAATCAGTTTCTGGACCACAGGTTCTAGAACAGCTTCTATCCCAGTTCTATCTGCCTGTTAAATCAGTTTCTGGACCACAGGTTCTAGAACAGCTTCTATCCCAGTTATTTCTGCCTGTTAAATCAGTTTCTGGACCACAGGTTCTAGAACAGCTTCTATCCCAGTTCTATCTGCCTGTTAAATCAGTTTCTGGACCACAGGTTCTAGAACAGCTTCTATCCCAGTTCTATCTGCCTGTTAAATCAGTTTCTGGACCACAGGTTCTAGAACAGCTTCTATCCCAGTTCTATCTGGCTGTTAAATCCGTTTCTGGACCACAGGTTCTAGAACAGCTTCTATCCCAGTTCTATCTGCCTGTTAAATCAGTTTCTGGACCACAGGTTCTAGAACAGCTTCTATCCCAGTTCTATCTGCCTGTTAAATCAGTTTCTGGACCACAGGTTCTAGAACAGCTTCTATCCCAGTTCTATCTGCCTGTTAAATCAGTTTCTGGACCACAGGTTCTGGAACAGCTTCTATCCCAGTTCTATCTGCCTGTTAAATCAGTTTCTGGACCACAGGTTCTAGAACAGCTTCTATCCCAGTTACATCTGTCTGTTAAATCAGTTCTGGACAACAGGTTCTAGAACAGCTTCTATCCCAGTTATATCTGCCTGTTAAATCAGTTTCTGGATCACAGGTTCTAGAACAGCTTCTATCCCAGTTCTATCTGTCTGTTAAATCAGTTTCTGGACCACAGGTTCTAGAACAGCTTCTATCCCAGTTCCATCTGTCTGTTAAATCAGTTTCTGGACAACAGGTTCTAGAACAGCTTCTATCCCAGTTATATCTGCCTGTTAAATTAGTTTCTGGATCACAGGTTCTAGAACAGCTTCTATCCCAGTTCTATCTGTCTGTTAAATCAGTTTCTGGACCACAGGTTCTAGAACAGCTTCTATCCCAGTTCTATCTGCCTGTTAAATCAGTTTCTGGACCACATGTTCTAGAACAGCTTCTATCCCAGTTCTATCTGCCTGTTAAATCAGTTTCTGGATCACAGGTTCTAGAACAGCTTCTATCCCAGTTCTATCTGTCTGAACCTTTTGGTTCCTTTTCTGATATTTTACGACTCAGCATTTTTTATGATATATTTTACTGTTTGTGTGTGTACCACAGGAGGTTGGTGGGACATAAATTGGGGAGGACAGGATTGTAATGGCTGGAGCAGAATAAGTGGAATGGTATCAAACACGTGGTTTCCATGTTGTCCATTTTCACTCTGTTCCAGACATTATTATGAGCCGTCCTCCCTCAGCAGCCTCCACTGGTATGTACTGTCCTGTATGTGAGAGAGATCCAACAAGGAATTACAATGTATGTATTACTTTTAATACCTGCAAATGGCAAATAAACTACTGGAACTCCTTATGAATGTCTGCAGCCGACTAGGCTGTTGGCGTCTGACAAGAGGTGAAAATATTACAGGAATATTCTGCAAATGTTGATGAAGACGTCACTCAATACACCCAAAACAACATGCAGTCTTTGCACAAGACTCCCATGAAGTTATAGTGTGACGTTATGAGTCGACGTTAAAGTAACATTTTCAGAACATACTGCATGTTTTACACTGTTTTAGATGTATCCTCTGTTTAAACATTTAAACTCTTACAATAACACCGTTAAAATACCATAGTGATCATTTGTTGTATGTCTTTTCTCTTGAAAAACAAATTGTACAATTATATATTGACATATGCTCCATTGTTGTACAAGTATACAAGGATATATTGTATTTTTCATAATAAAACATACTTGAAACAAGAAAAAGCATGTTAATTGTGAAAACAATTTCATTATTGATTTTACATTGCCTCTCCCAGTCACAGGTTGACGTTTGTCATGAATCTTGACCTGGAGGCAGAGCTGCGTGATTTCCTCTAGATTGTATTACTTTGTGCCTGTTCCAGCTGGTGACCACTTTGCTGAACTGCCTCCAGGACAAGATTCATGACAATAAATACCAACCTGCCTCCCAGTCATCCCCTCCTTATCTTTACAAGGTTGCAGAACATGCAAGCAAGTGATGTGGGGGTTCTCTCATAACCCTCAGTCCCCGGTGGGTAGATGGCAGGTGAATAAAGAGAAGCTAGTGATGTGGGGGTTCTCTCATAACCCTCAGTCCCCAGGTGGGTAGATGGCAGGTTGAATAAAGAGAAGCTAGTGATGTGGGGGTTCTTCATAACCCTCAGTCCCCAGGTGGGTAGATGGCAGGTTGAATAAAGAGAAGCTAGTGATGTGGGGTTCTCTCATAACCCTCAGTCCCCAGGTGGGTAGATGGCAGGTTGAATAAAGAGAAGCTAGTGATGTGGGGGTTCTCTCATAACCCTCAGTCCCCAGGTGGGTAGATGGCAGGTTGAATAAAGAGAAGCTAGTGATGTGGGGGTTCTCTCATAACCCTCAGTCCCCAGGTGGGTAGATGGCAGGTGAATAAAGAGAAGCTAGTGATGTGGGGGTTTCTCATAACCCTCAGTCCCCAGGTGGGTAGATGGCAGGTTGAATAAAGAGAAGCTAGTGTTGTGGGGGTTCTCTCATAACCCTCAGTCCCCAGGTGGGTAGATGGCAGGTTGAATAAAGAGAAGCTAGTGATGTGGGGGTTCTCTCATAACCTCAGTCCCAGGTGGGTAGATGGCAGGTTGAATAAAGAGAATATGATGTGGGGGTTCTCTCATAACCCTCAGTCCCAGGTGGGTAGATGGCAGGTTGAATAAAGAGAAGCTAGTGATGTGGGGGTTCTCTCAAACCCTCAGTCCCAGGTGGGTAGATGGTAGGTTGAATAAAGAGAAGCTAGTGATGCGGGGGTTCTCTCATAACCCTCAGTCCCAGGGGGGTAGATGGCAGGTTGAATAAAGAGAAGCTAGTGATGCGGGGGTTCTCTCATAACCCTCAGTCCCCAGGTGGGTAGATGGCAGGTTGAATAAAGAGAAGCTAGTGATGGGGGGTTCTCTCATAACCCTCAGTCCCCAGGTGGGTAGATGGTAGGTTGAATAAAGAGAAGCTAGTGATGCGGGGGTTCTCTCATAACCCTCAGTCCCCAGGTGGGTAGATGGCAGGTTGAATAAAGAGAAGCTAGTGATGCGGGGGTTCTCCCAAACCCCAGTCCCCAGGTGGGTAGATGGCAGGTTGAATAAAGAGAAGCTAGTGATGCGGGGGTTCTCTCATAACCCCAGTCCCAGGTGGGTAGATGGAGGTTGAATAAAGAGAAGCTAGTGATGCGGGGGTTCTCTCATAACCTCAGTCCCCAGGTGGGTAGATGGCAGGTTGAATAAAGAGAAGCTAGTGATGCGGGGGTTCTATCATAACCCTCAGTCCCCAGGTGGGTAGATGGAGGTTGAATAAAGAGAAGCTAGTGATGTGGGGGTTCTCTCAACCCTCAGTCCCA